>NC_092814.1:391757652-391872652 GCF_023375885.2 Dermacentor andersoni | reverse complement strand
CGTACCCATAGACTCATTGTTTTTAGAATTCGAGAAAGCTTTTGGTAAGGCACCGCACAATCGTCTTTTTTTGAAACTTTCAGTCCTGAATCTCAATCCCCTAATTTAGGATTGGTTGAGCAGTTTTCTGACCGGCCAGCAACAGTTCTTTTTTGTAAATAACTTTTCCTCTCCTCTGTCTCCTGTGCTTTCTGGGGTTCCTCAAGGTTCTCTTCTTGGCCCCCTTCTCTTCTTAATCTACATTAATGATCTTCCTCATGATATGTCTTCTAACATACGCCTATTTGCGGACGACTGTGCTATTTACCGACCCATGAACAATAGCTCAGATATCCCTGTCCTACAGTGTGACTTACAAACAGTTGAAAAATGGTATAAGACATGGTTAATGTCATTAAATGTAAATAAAACCTCATTAATCTCTTTACATTGTTGGCATTCTTATGTAGCACCCTCATATCTCTTAGGTAACTCACTAATATCATCTGTGAAATGTTATTAGTACCTAGGGCTTAATTCAACGCACAGTATTTCATGGTCCTCTCACATCGCTAAAATAACTAACAAGGCTAAACGCACCTTAGGCTTTCTCCGGCGAAATCTGAAATTTGCCCCTCCTTCAGCAAAAGCTCTTGCCTACAAATATGTGGTAAGGCCCAAACTTGAATACGCATGCCCCCAGTTTGGAACTCTCATCATACTGATCTTTCTAACATGCTTGAACCTGTCCAAAACCGCGCAGCCCGATTTATATTTCATGACTATTCTTCATATACTAGTGTCATAGCGCTAAAACCTAATCGAATCTTTCCAGTCTAGAAACAAGACGTGAAGTGCCCAGGCTGATTTTACATCACAAGTTTTATCATGCCCCGATTGGTAACAGGGTCATATCGCCCGCTCACCGCCATTCATCCCGGACTAATCATTCAAAGTTAGTATACCCCCCGCATGCGCGCACATCACCCCATCTGCATTCGTTTTTCCCACGTACAGCGAGAGACTGGAATGATCTGCCTGAAGAAGCGGCGGACCACTCCAGTGCGACTGAGTTCAAGACTGCCATCAAACACCTGTTTCTTTGAAGCTGCCCACTCCTCATGTAAAACGCCTCTCCAAGGGCATTTGAGGATTAAATAAACAAAAATAAAATAAACTGCATGCATACACAAACACGCGTATGCTCGCACACACGCACTCGTGCGCATGCATATATACTCCCTCTCCTTCCCTGTTGCCTCACAAAAACATGCGCGTGCAAACGGACTGAATGACACTCGCTATGCAAGCCGTTCAAAACTCCAGCCGTAATAAATCGCTTTACGGTTTAAATTTCGCGCTTCTTCAAGTCAAAGTGCCCTTTGCTGAGAGGGTGCAAAACCATTTGCTCCTGTCGTGTGACATAACCGCCCATGCCCGACCAAAACACTGCTTTAACGCGCCACCAATGTTGCGACTAAGTGTCATAAATACATATCTTGTTACAAGGGACCACCCTCTTGGCGCAGACAGTTGAAGCTTGTTGACACTCGGCTATTATATAGAAATAAAATTGTTTATAATCTCGCCCATTTAGTGACGCATGTGCATTGCCGTGAAGTTCCACAGGATGGTGAAGGTGCAATGTACAGAATTCCTGAGTATGTCCATGCTACAAGGCACGATAGTATTTTTTTAACGTAACACAACGACATGCGCATGCTTGTTGTTATGTTCTCCAAGGGATAAAATCTGATAAATAAAAGTGATGACAACAAATAAGCAACTCATTGCTACGTTTTAGGAAGCAAAAATAGATTATATAATATTTGAAGAGCACTCCTGAAAAAAAAAATAGTGAAACCAAATCTTGAGTTTTGTGTTTCGGCCATCTGGTGGGAGACTGTCGAACTGAGTCCTGCCTGGCGTTAAAAAAAAGATGCATCACGCAGTACGGCTGCCAGAATAACGCGGAACGATAGGGGCGAGCGATTAAACGACTCGGTCACGGCCTCCTACACTTCAGCAAGTGATACGCTCGGGTTTTTATAGATACCACGTGAACTTGCACGACTGTGTTTCAAAAATCGCTTTTGGGAACCGTGTTACGCCATGTGTAGAGAGTCGAGATAGACATCAATCGAAAGCTGAGTCTCCGAACTACATACGCTGCAGTGACTTTTATGATATATGTGGTAGTTTTATCACAGGTGCCGTTTCTGTCTCGAAAATCGAGCACAAATTTTCGTCGTTTCCATAGGCTACCATTGCTGAATCTTTAACTGCTATGGGAACAGAATTCTTGCTTGCGACAGCGTGATCACTGTATTTGGCTCGTGTGGATTGTCATCCAGAACATGTCTGTCACCTGTCTTTTTCAATAATCAACCTGTAGCTTTAGTTATTCGCGAAAAACCTCCTCGTTCCATTTAAAACAAGCTAGCTTCGTGCCTGGGCCTTTTGGGGTGCTAGTCGGTACGTGGCCAACATGGCAATACAATTTTGGCGATACATGGCAAGAAAGCCGGGAAAGCAGGCAGTGCGCGGCGGGTCCCTCGAGGCAGATGAGGGTACAGATGAGAATGGAGAGGGAATCGAGTCAACCGGCACACACTGTGATGTTGATACTAGGCTGCAGAAAATGGAGGCTTTCCAGGAAGAGCTTGTGAAACAGATAGAAGAGCTCAAAAATGAGCTAAATAGGAAGCGTGATGCATGGAAGGTAGTTGAAAAAAGATTTGAAGCAGCCAAGGAAAAGCTGAACAGGGCCGCCATTGTGAACGAGAATGTCCGTGACAATGGATCCCAGTCCCCCGACGTGACAGGAGAGGAAGTGCTAGCAAAGTACGTGGAATGCATGCAACGCGGTGAAGGGTTAGCTGGAAAGAGCGGCACGTACCTTGAGGCCGCCACGCGCAAAAAGAATGAGCACAGGGGAGAACGCTTTTGTCGAGTCCGAATCACGCGTAAGAGGACAAAGGGAAGCCGGGAGAGGTAGGAGAGAGTGAAAGGTCGATTATCGGCGTCGACTCAAACCTGGCTAGGGGCTCAGAAGCAATTGTGGATAGGGTGAAAGGCGATAAAAGTGTGGTGGTAGGGACATTTCCAGGGCGGACACTGGGTTCTGTCATGGAGCGAGCGACAGAAAAGCTCGCGGAAAATACCCACGTGTGCAACCTTGTCATAGTAGCAGGTGGGTTAAATGACGTCCTAAACAGCAAATGGACAAGACTAGCCCAGCGCTTGGCGAAGGGGGTGGACGACTTGCGTGAGCTATCCCCTCAGGTGCAGATCGTGGTGTGCATGGTGCCTGAGGTGTCTGTACGTAACAGTCACGTACAAAGAGCAGTAGGGGCTGCTAATGAGGCGATATGAAAAAGGAGCTGAGAGAAAGGCTTCGAGATTGTCGAAGTAAACAGGGAAGTGAGAATGTGTGGTGGTTTTAAACAAGACGGGATCCACTTCAATTACAGGATGGCACGAGAAGTGGGCTGGCGACTTGGTGGTCGCGCTGTTGCTTTTTTAGGGGGCCGACGGGAGCTCAGGAGGCCAGAATAGCTAGTAATAAATAAGGTCCCCTAGGGGAATTTTAGAAGAGCATCGCCCTTGATAAGAGAAAAAGGAAGAAAGCAAGAGAGCTCGAAATGAAATAGGCTACATAAACATGCAGGGCGGCAGAAGAAAGGAAAAGTAGACAGAGATTGAGGAGCAATTAAATAGAGAACAAATAGGAGTGTGTGCGGTTACAGAAACGCACCTTAGAGACTCGGAACAGCCGCCAGTGATTGAGAATTATGTTTGGGAAGGGTGAAACAGAACTAAGTGGGAAATAAAGGGAGGGGGAGTCGGAAAGCTCATCTATTAGGGAGCCAAATGGAAAAGAGTAACTTCAAAATGTCAAGACCATCTTTGGTTATCACGTACAATGAGCGGAAAGAAACCTTGAGTGGGCGTTACGCATTTGTGGACCAGAAATAATTGCACAGAGAGGAATAAAAAGCTAGTTTAATGCATAAGTACTGATATTAAGGGTTTAGGGAATGGTGCTGAAATTATCCTATTGGGTGACATGAATGCCCACATACAGAAATAAGATGGATATACCGACAACAACGGCAAGTCAATGCTAGACCCTTGTGAGCAACATAACCTCGCTATCGTGAATACAGGGCCTAAGTGTGAAGGGCAGATCACATGAGAAGTGGGAAACCGGCAATCAACCATTGATTACTGTGTGATGACAGAAGGAATTCATGATAAGTTGAGAGAAATGGTCATTGACGAGAAGGGTATAGCAGCATAGAGAGGCACCATAAACGCATCATTTTGAAAATGGGATGTGTAGTTCGCAAAGAGCAAGGAGTGCAAAATGGCCAGTCCAAATTTGAACGCTGAACAAATAACAAATATTGTCACTAGAGTCGAGGAAGAGCTTGGCAAATGGCCAAGTAAAAAGTGGGAATATAGTGAGCTTGCAAGTGCAATAACGACAGAAATACGGAAAGAGAAACATGTTTGTTGGAAATAAAAAAAGAAACGGAAAAGCTGGCGGAACAGGGAGATACGAGAAGCGATCGCTGAGCGACAGAAAGCCTCCCGAGAGCACAGGCAGGCAAAGAAGGCGCAGTTGCCGCAGGATGAAGTAACCAGTAAATACGAAATATACAGGCAGAAAAAGCCTATGGTTAAAATACTGGTGCAAGCAAAGATAAAAGGTGAAAGTAAACGTTGGTTGTCAGAAATACGTGAGAAAAAGATGCCGCACCTAGAATATTTTGGAACCACATAAAGTTATTAGGCAGGAAGTCAACAACAATACAACGACATATCCTAGACGAAGATGGAAACAAACTGGAAGGGGAAACGGCATTAAATTACATAGGAAAAATAACAGCCGAATTATTCCAAGGCAATGACGAGATTGTATTCGAAAAAAAAAAAGAGCATGAAAGAGAACCAGATTGAAAAGGAGCTGGCGCTGACAAATTTGAACTGGAAGAAAGCCGATTAGAAAATTCCAAAGCGCACAGCCACGGGCCTAGACGAGGTTCTCGTTAGGCTGATTAATGAAATAGGAACAAAAAGTAAGGAAGCTCTGGTGAAGCAGTGGAAAAATCTTTAAAGGATAGACAAATACCAGACAGTTTTCGACCAAGTAGGAAGAATTTAATTCATAAAGGTAAGCGGGAGAAAGATAGCATCACTCGTATAGAGCGTTGACCATTACATCGGTAGTATACAGCTTAGCAATACAGGCAATCAAATTATAGCCGCAAGCATGGGCAGAAAATTATGGCATTTTGGGAGAACTGCAGAATGGCTTCAGAATAGGTAGGCGTTTAGATTGTAACTCATTTCTCCTTACTCAGTGTATTGAAATATCAAATGGAGACAGCAGACCTTTATACGTGGCCTTCTTATACATTACAGGAGCCTATGACAACGTAGACCGCAACATTTTGTGGGATATTCTGGAAGGGGAAAGCTCGGGTGACGATTGTCTACAGCTTTTGAGAGAGGTTTACCTAGAAAATACCGTTTCGTTGAATGGGAAGGGATGAGGAGCGAGGAGAAAGTTCATATCAACAAAGGACTGAGGCAGGGGTGCCCTTTATCCCCACTGCTGTTTATGATGTACATGGTGAGGGTGGAGAGGGCGCTAGAAGGGAGTAAAGTCGGTTTTAATCTCTCATACAAATAGGCGGGTACATTAGTAGAGCAGCAGCTTCCAGCTTTATTTTATGCGGACGTCATTGTGTTGCTAGCTAACAAGCAAAGTGATTTGCAACGTCTGGCTGATATCTGTGGACAGGAAGGCAACAATTGAGGTTTGAAATTAGTGTTAAAAAAATCAGGTGTTATGGTATTCAATGAAAACAGTGAACAGACAGTATCAATACAGGTCCAGGAAATATCTCGGGTAAACGAATATAAATGGCATTGTTATACGGATAAACGAAGGCAATATATATAGGGAAACACACAAAAAAACAATAACAGTGAAGGGGAAGAGAAATGCAGCCATAATGAAGCACAGAGCGCTATGGGGATGGAATAGCTACGAGGTGCTCCGAGGTATGTGGAAAGTGTTATGGCTCCAGGACTTCCTTTTGGAAATGCGGTTGTTTGCTTTAAATCAGGGGTACAAGAATGACTCGATGTCAACCCAAGGTCAGTGGGCGGCTTCGCATTAGGCGCTCACGGGAAGACTACAAATGAAGCTGTGCAGGGTTATATGGGCTGGACTAGTTTTGAAGTGAGGGAAGCTCGCAGTAAAATTCAGTATGAAGAACGACTGAGGAATATGGAAAAAAAGTAAATGGGCTGGGAGAGTGTATAGGTATCTGTATAAAAAAAGATTGATTCATTGTGGAGGAAAAGAACTAGGAAGCTTACCAGCGAGTGTGCTGCCTGTAGGGTGGGCAACACAGCAACAAAGAACGTCAAGCGGAAAGTCAGAGAGGCCTAAATATACCCATGGGTGGCGGCAATGGAGAAGAAACCTGCCATAAGTAACCACTTAAGAGGAAAAAACGAAATCAGGAAAGGAACAATTTATGATAACTCAAAGGGAAGGTCATTACTTTTCTAAGCGAGATCGGGATGCCTTAGAGCACGCACCTATAAAGCGAGATATAAGAAGGAAGAAGAAGCATGTGCTTGCTGCAGTAAAGCTAGGAAATCTATGGAGCACGTTTTATTAGAATGTGAAGACGTCTACCCAGCTGTCGATTTAGGCACCACTGGCCTCCTTGAAGCCCTTGGGTTCAGCGAAAGCAGTGGATAAGTAAACATGTCCGCAATAGGGATTAGTAAGACGCGATTGGAGGTTTGGTGGAATAAAATTAGGGAAACGACAAAAACGGAGCCGTACAAAAGCACAGTTCGCAATAGGGGATCAGAAAATTTGGTTGTGGGAGCTCATAGGGGTTTTTTTCTTTTTTATTGTTTAACCTAGGTAGGACATTAGGCAGTATAATAGAAAGAGCTTGGTGGCGCAACCCACCGCCCCGTTCCAAAGGGGACGCTCATAACATCAATGCATCTATCCAGAAAAGCTGGAGATGGCCGGCGCAACGAGCCGATGTTGCTGAGCATGTCGGGGGAACGACAGCGTTTTCCATACAGGATGGATGGATGGATGTTATGAGCGTACCGTTTTGAACGGGGTGGTGGGTTCTGTCACGAAGCGCTTCCTATTATACTGCCTAATGTCCTACATAGGTTAAAAAAACAAAAAAAAAAAAAGAACCGCACGATGAATTTCCATAACCAAATTTTCTTACCCTTTATTGTGAACTTTGTTTTTGTGCGACTCAGTTTTCTGTCGTTTCTATACATTTCTTCCACCCACCTTCCAATCACCTTACTAATTTCTATTACGGACATGTTTACTTTCCCCTCGCTCTCGCTGAACCCAAGAGCTTCAAGGAGGCCAGTGGGGCCTATATCGACCGCTGGACAGATATCTTCACATTCTAATAAAACATGCTCCATAGTTTCCGTAGCTTTACCGCAGCCAAGGACATGCTTCTTCTTCCTTCCTATTTCTCGCTTTATAGGCGCGTTTTCTAAAGCATCCTGATCTCGCTTCGCAAAGTAATGAGCTTCTCCTTGAGTTATCATAAATTGTTTCTTTCCTGATTACGATTTTTCCTCTTAAGTAGTTACTCATGGCAAGTTTCCTTTGCATTGCCGCCACCTATTAGAGTATTTCAGCCTCTCTGACTTTCCGCTTTACGTTCTTTGTTGCTGTGTTGCTCACCCTACAGGCCGCATACTTGCTGGTAAGCTTCCTAGTTCTTTTCCGCCAGTGTGAATCGATGTTTTTACAGGCCAGATACCTGAACACTCTCCCAGCCCATTTACTTTCTTCCATATTCCTCAGCCTTTCTTCATACTCAATTTTACTGCGAGCTTCTCTCACTTCAAAACTAGTCCAGCCCATACCACCCTGGACAGCTTCATTTGTAGTCTTCCCGTGAGCGCCCAGTGCGAGGCGACCCACTGACCTTTGGTTCCCGTCGAGTCCTGATTGTGCCCCTGATTTAAAGCAAACAAACGCATTTCCAAAAGTAAGTCCTGGAACCATTACACCTTTCCACATACCCCGTAGCACCTCGTACCTATATTCTATCCCCATAGCGCTCTGTGCTTCATTATGGTTGCATTTCTCTTCCTTGTTACTATAATTGTTTTTTCCTGTGTTTCCATATGTCTATTACCTTCGTTTATACATATACCAAGGCCATTTATATTCGTTTAACCGAGATATTTCCTGGACCTGTATTGACACTGCTCACTGTTTTCATTGAATACCATAACACCTGATTTCTTGACACTAAATTTCAGGCCTAAATTGTTGCCGGCCTGTCCACAGATATTAGCCAGGCATTACAAATCACTTTGCTTGTTAGCTAGCAACACAATGTCGTCCGCATAAAATAAACCTGGAAGCTGCTGCTCTACTACTGCACCCGCCTGTTTGTATGAGAGATTAAACCCAATATTGCTTCCTTCTAGCGCCCTATGCATCTTCCTGTACATCATAAACAGCAATGGTGATAAAGAGCATCCTTGCCTCAGTCCCTTTTTGATATCAACCTTCTCCTCGCTCCTCATCCCTTCCCATTCAACGCAACCAGTATTATCTAGCAAAATCTCTCTCAATAGCTGTAGACGATCGTCACCAAATCTTCCTCTTCCAGAATAATCCACAAAATGTTGCGGTCTACGTTGTCATAGGCTCCTGTAATGTCTAAAAAGGCCACAGATAACGGTCTGATTTCTACTCTTGATATTTTAATAAACTGAATACGATCAAATAAGTGATAATCCAAACGCCTACCTATTCTGAAGCCATTCTGAAGTTCTCCCAAAATGCCATTATTCTCTGCCCATGCTTGCAGCTCTAATTTGATTGCCTGTATTGCTAACCTGTATACTGTACCGATGTAATGGTCAACGCTATATACGAGTGATGCTATCGTTTTCCCCGCTTACCTTTATGAATTAAATTCTTTCTACTTGGTCGAAAACTATCTGGTATTCGTCCATCCTTTAAAGATTTTTCCACTGCTTCACCAGAGCTTCCTTACTTTTTGTTCCTATTTCATTAATCAGCCTAACGAGAACCTCGTCTAGGACCGTGGGTGTGCGCTTTGGAATTTTCTCTTCGGCTTTCTTCCAGCTGAAATTTGTCAGCACCAGCTCCTTTTCAATCTGGTTCTCTTTCATGCTCTTTTTTTTTCAAATACAACCTCGTCATGGCCTTGGAAAAATTCGGCTGTTATTTTTCGTAAGTAATTTAATGCCGCTTCCCCTTCCAGTTTGTTTCCATCTTCGTCTAGGATATGTCGTTGTATTGTTGCAGACTTCCTGCCTAATAAAGTTATGTGGTTCCAAAATATTCTAGGTGCGCGGAATCTTTTTCTCACGTATTTCTGACAACCAACGTTCACTTTCACCTATTATCTTTGCTTGCAGCAGTATTTTAACCATAGGATTTTTCTGCCTGTATATTTTGTATTTACTGGTTACTTCATCCTGCGGCAACTGCGCCTTTTTTGCCTGCTTGTGCTCTCGGGAGGCTTTCTGTCGTTCAGCGATCGCTTCTGGTGTCTCCCTGTTCCGCCATCTTTTCGGTTTCTTTTTTCCTTTCCAACGAACATGTTATTTCTCTTTCCGTATTTCTGTCGTTATTACACTTGCAAGCTCACCATATTCCCACTTTTTACTTGGCCATTTGCCAAGTTCTTCCTCGACTCTTGTGAATTTATTTGTTATTTTTCAGCGTTAAAATTTGTACTGGCCATTGTTGCACTCCTCGCTCTCTTTCCCAACTACATATCCCATTTTCAAGATGATACGTTTATGCTCCCTCTGTATGCTGCTATACCCTTCCTCGTCAATGACAATTTCTCTCAACTTATGAATTCCTTCTGTCATCAGACAGTAATCAATGGTCGATTGCCGGTTTCCCGCTTCCCACGTGATCTGCCCCTCACACTTACGCCCTGTATTCACGATAACGAGGTTATGTTGCTGACAAAGATCTAGCATTCACTTTCCGTTGTTGTCGGTATAGCCACCTAGATCAGGTATGTGGGCATTCATGTCTGCTAATAAGATAACCTCGGTATCATTAGCAGAACCTTTAATATCAGCGCTTATGCACCCCACTTACTCTTGATTCCTCTCTTTGCACGTATTTCTGGTCCACAAATACATTACGCCCAGCCAAGTTTTCTTTCCACTCATAGTACCTGATAACTAAAAATGCTCTTGATATTTTAAATTTACTTTTTTCAATTTACTTCCGGATGGATGAGTATTCCGACTCCCCCTCCCTTTATTTCCCACTCAGTTCTGTTGCACCCTTCGCAAACATAATTCTCAATCACTGGCGGCTCTTCCGAGTCTCTAAGGTGCATTTCTGGAACCCCATATACCCCTATCTGCTCTCTATTTAACTGCTCCTTAATCTCTGTCTACGTTTCCTTTCTTCTGCCGCCCTGCATGTTTATGTAGCCTATTTCATGGCGAGCTCTCTTTCTGGCTTTCCTTCTTTTTCTGTTATTGACAGCAATGTTATTCTGAGGTTCCCCTGGGGCACCTTCTTCATTACTACCCAGTCTGGCCTGCTGAGCGCCCGTGGGCCCCGTAAGTATGCAACAGCGCGACCAGCAACATGGCTACCTTGTCATCGTAGTTACAGTTGCTGAACATAGCGACTCTTTCATACGTTTCCAGCCAGCTTTCTTGGTCTTCGAATGACCATCCGCGGAAGGTCGGTGGTTCCCTGGGATACTGCAAAATGATCGGTTTCCGTGAAACAGGAGTTGTCATCGTAACTGCTTCGCCCCTGTGGTATTGCGGGGGCGTTCGGTACATAAACGCACACGCATCTCCAGGAGATGTCACGTTGTAGTGACCGTCATGAACACAGCAAGAAAACTGAATGGCGAAACTAACTTTTACTGGGCCACCTTGTTCCCACAAAACCAAGTGACAATGAAATCACAATGAAAGCGGCGAACACAGTCGTCGATCGTCGGAAATGTGATTCTGCGGGGCTGGCGCGTCTGCGTTTATACATGAGTCATCGAAGGTTCCAGAATAATCGCTGGTGCTCGTGTATCTTCTAGAAAGTACTAGACAATTCGTGTCGTGTATACATTCAGATTACACAAGGTTCCGTTACAACAGACAACGGAAAGAACCATCGATAACATTCGAGAAACATCCGATACATGCAGGCGCGTCGTGGGCTGAGCGATAACGTTTGCCTTTATTAACCGGTGAAAAAGCGGTCAACCGAGCAAGATATGTACACGTGTCGGTATTCAACTTCTTTAAATTGGCGGCGAGGTATCCACTCATGAGGGAGTAGTCGGCTTCTGTGTCCACTAAAGTGGTGACTGCGTTACCGTCGAGAGGCAGGTCGAGGTCGGCGGTTTTTTCTCTTGCTTTACGGTTAGGTCGCAGCGTCAGATCACGGTTGCGTCGCATTAAGCCGTTGTTACGTCTCGACGTCAGGTCTTCTGGAGGCGGCGTAGTCTTGGCTTTGAGGCTTCATCTTGTCGCGGCGTGTCGTTGCTGCGTCATCGAGTAAGACGTCGAAGACTCTGTTGAGAACTCAGCTTAGCGGAGGCAAGTAATGCACGTTTTGACAGATTGAGAACGGACAGTCGACTGGTTTTATTCCAAAGTAAAAGCAGGTTTGCGGAGTGGCTGTGGTGGCGCCCCAGTGAGGCAGCCATCTCACTTCCAATAAAGAGCAGGGGCAATGATCCCTACATGGAGGCCTGGCCTAAGTAACTGGATTTCCCAGAAATGGGGACAACGTATAGTGACGGTTGGTCGCTACAAGATCTCCCCCCCTCCCACCTCCCTAGAATGCCAGAGTGTTAATGGCGGAAGGAATGAAGCGTTAAGGTTCAAAATAGCCTGCTTTCACGCGGTCTCACGACACTGGCTCTTCTTTGCCGCCTACGTCAATCTTCAAGGTTTTCTCTAAACGCGGGATCACATGAAAAGGGCCTTCATAGGAAGGAATCAATGGTGACTTTTTAGTGTCGCACCATAAAAAGAAGTGCGTGGTTGTGTCCATTGTCGGGTAACTAAACAAAGGTTACCCGCGAGTGGAATGTAGCCGCTCTAAGCGCTGCGCGGCCGCTGGCGGAGTGCCTTGTTGGGTGCTGAAAAACTGGCCTGAAACGTGGATTGCTGATCCATAGAGCATCTCGCTGCGCTGTCTCCGAGGTCATCCTTGGTTGCTGTTCGCAGCCCCAGTAGTACTAGGGGTAGCCTTTCCACCCAGTGCTGTCTGTCGAGCGTGGCGATCAATAACGCCTTCAGTTATCGTTGGAGACGCTCGACCATGCCTTTGCTCTGTGGGTGGTAAGCCGTGGTGTTACGAAGGCGTGTGCCGAGTAGTCTCGCCAGGGCAGAAGAAAGCGAGCTTTGGAATTGTCGGCCTCGTTAAATAATTATGCACAAAGGACAGCCGTACCGCGACATCCACGCAGCAACAAAAGCTTCCGCCACTGTTTCAGCCGTGATGTCTTGTAGAGGTGTAGCCTGCGGCCAACTGGAGTACCGATCGACACACGAGAAGAGGTACCTGAAACCTTGGCAGGGTGGAAGAGGCCCCACCAAGTCGTGGTCCAAACGGCTCTCTGGTGGTTGAAACGCCTGCACCGCTGAACGCATGTGCCGTGCCACTTTCACGGCTTGACAGGCTTGGCAGCTTCTGGCCCAGCTTCGAACATGTTTGTTGATCTCTGGCCAGACGAAGCGGTCTGTGATAAGGCTCTGTGGCGCTCGGTTGCTCGGATGGCTTAGCCCCTGCAGTGAATCGAATATTGGCCACCGTAACTGATAAGGAAGAACGGGCAAGGAGCTGCCTGTGGTGTGTCACACGTGACCAATGTTGTTATGTAGGGAAGGGGCACCTCCGCATGCTGGAGCGACGACCCTTTCTCCCGCAATCGGCGCTTCTCGGGGTAGTTTTTCTGGGCAGAGGCTAGAGCTTGGAAATCCATAGGGCCAGCAGCCACAACGCCGATACGCGACAGTGCGTCAGCTGCCCGACTTTCGGTCTCAGAGATATGGTGGATGTGATTTGAAAATTCGGAGATGAAGGAAAGTTGCCGAGGCTCACTTTCTGAGTACGAGGAACTGTTGTTTTTGAAAAAGAAGGTTAACGGCTTGTGGTTGGTCAGAATGTAAAAGCTATAGCCTTCCAAGAAAAAAAATGGAAATGCTTGACAGCACAATTGATGCTAAGCATCTCCCTCTCGAAGTTGCTGTAGCAAACTACTGTGGGTTTGAGGCGCTTTGAGAAGTAGCCCAGCGGCCTCCAGCCTGTGCCATCGTGCTGCTGCACTACGGCACCCATTGCCATGGTCGACGCGTCTACCATAAGGCGAGTTGGGGCGTCGGACAACGGATGAATCAGCAACACAGCAGTAGCCAACCGCGTTTTGGCTTCCTGGAAGGAGTGTTCGTGCTCCGAGGACCAGTAGAAGGTAGGCGGTTTTTTTTGGAGACGCGACGCAGCAGGTCGGTAAGCGGCAGAAGAACTGGTGCACATGATCGTATGAAGCGCCTGTGAAAATTTATGAGCCGCATAAACTCGTGATAATTTCGGAACGAGGTAGGAGAGGGGAAGTTCTCGATTGACCGCACCCGTAATTCCAGTGGCTTGATGCCTAGGGGCGAAATGCGATGGTCGAGAAAATCTAGCGCTTCAACTCCGAAAATGCATTTCTGGGGCTTTAGGACCAGGCGGTCCTCATCTAGACGCTCAAAGAGAAGGCGAAGGTGCTCTTTGCGCTTTTCGTCTCTGCGACTTGCAACGAGAATGTCGTCAAGGTAGACGAAAAGGAAGGGGAGTTCGCGCGTAACTTTGTCCATGAACCTTTGAAAAGTTTCCGCCGCATTCTTCAAACCGTAAGGCATACGGACAAACTCAAATAGGCCAAATAGAGTAGTGATTGCTGTCTTCGCAATGACGATGGGTTCGACAGGAATTTGGTGGTACGCGCTCACCAATTCGATCTTGCTGTATATTTTGGTTTCTGCGACACGAGCTCTGAAGTCATGTATGTGGGCAAAGGGATAACGATCCGGAATAGTGAAGGCATTCAAAGCTCGGTGATCACCACAAGGCCGCCAGTCGCCACTTTCCTGCTTTGGAAACAGGTGGAGAGGTGAAGAAAGATTGCTAGAGGAAGGACATATAACGTCGAGCTGAAGCATGCGTTCGAATTCACGGAAGAGCCTCCTAGCCGGGCGGTGATAGTTGGGCCGGTGGTGGTAATATGATGCGTCCCCTTGTGTTTCACGGGCAGCGCAACGTTTCGGGACTTCGTAAGTTGCGGGTACTCAGAAAGTATCTTGTCGTACGTTGAGACCGGCCGAAACGTACGGATACCAAATGAAGTGAGTTGGGAATGTAGGCCAAGTACATCAGGGATGTTACGTTATCCTTAAGGCGCCGATCGCGAACACTCACATCTAGGTTTAAATGGCTGAGGAAGTCCGCTCCAACTATGGCAAAGCTGACGTCGGCGACCACAAACAACCATCTGTGCAAGCGCCGGAGTCCGATGTCTAGCGTTATTGACCGGAGCCCATATGACGCGATGGCAGTGTTGTTCACCGTGTGGAGCGTGGGTGTGGACTTGCCGCGTTGGCGATCTGCGGCCGTGGCGGAAACGATAGGCAGCTCGGCTCCGCTGTCGACGAGGAGGCGAGTGCTGGTTATGCGGTCGTATACAAAGAATGGGCGGCTTGCTCGAGGGCCCATGCCGCATGCCGCCGCTAGCGAGTGGCCGGTGCGTTTCCCGCCTACAAATAGGGCGGGATACAGCGACTTGCTTATTCGCGAAAGCGACGGTGATACCTGCACAAATTCCACGGCGAAGCTTTAAGTGATCTGCGAGACTCTGAAGGCGAATTGTTGCGCCGAAGCTGGTCGCTAATGTTGCCACCCGTCGTCAGCTTCTCTAGTGCACTGGTAAAACGGTCGACTGTTTCTTCCAGGCGCGAGAGTCGGTCTCCTGGCTCTGAGACTCTCGCAGCGGTGATAGGTAGCTGTGCCGCAGACGAGCAGTCGCATATGCGGTCAGCGAGTGCAGCTAGCCGATCGAAACTCGTCTCGTCGGAACCCGCCAGCACAATGCGTGCGAACTGTGGGAGGCACCGCAAGAACAGCTGGCGTAAAATTGAAAGCTGGCTCTCGTTGGCTGAGTGGCCACCCAGGAACTGACGCAACCGGTGCAGCAGTTATGACGGTCGTTGGTCGTCGAGTTCCTCGGAGAGGAGCTGTTGAAGCCTACTCGGTTGCGATGGCTCGAGGCGCTGCAGGCCCGTGCGTTTCAGGTCGTCGTGTGCTGTGGCCGAAGTCATCAGCAAGTCGTCTATGGGATCGGCGATGTCAGAAGGTAGCGCGGCGGCGACGACGTGCAGGTACTTTGATGTCTGTCAAGTGATGCGCCGGAGTTGAAAACGGGCCTCTACTTGCATAAACCAAACGCGAGGATTCTTGTACGAAAAAAATGAGGAGCTAGAGCTCTGCGGCGATGACAGGAGACGTAATCGGGGCGTCTTCTCTGTCAGCAGGAGTAGGAGCAGCGTCGTCGATGGCAGTGTTCGAAAAAAAAAATGTAAATGTCCTGGGTCATTACTTGTCATTACCTGGGTCAATACACGTTTTGACAAGTTCAGAAGGGAGAGTCAACTGACTTTATTCCACAGTAAAAGGAGGTTTGCTGAGTGGCTGTGGTGGCGCCCCAATCGGGCAGCCACCTCCAAGAAAGAGCAGGCGGCAGTGACCTGCGCTTGGAGGCCAGGTGACTGTATTTTCCTGAAACGGGGACTGCTTATAATGACGGATGGTCGCTACACGTCGTCGTCGGCGGCAGCGGAGGATCTCCGGCATTTCGACGGGCAGCAAGCAAACTTCCATGGGCTTTTAGTTTTCCAGATATGGGCTTACGGACCGGCCTGTGTATGGTCCTGGGCTGGTGCTGTGTACGGTCGGCGCGGCAGCGACAGGTAGCGACCTCGCGAAGGCAAACAGGAAGGACGTCGGAATCTCCATTGCGTTGCGGCGATGTTATCGGCGATGTCACTTGGTCGTTCGCCAAGCTGTGGATACGGCGCGTTGACGGCAAACTCTCGTAGTCCCTAGTCGCAGTATGGGCATAAAGTCAAGTTTATTGCAACAGTCATGTTAAAGTTACATGGTAATAGTATTACAGCAGGAGGTCCCATAGTTTTGAAAAAGCTACCAGGGGGACCTCCTACGGTTACATAAGTAGGGTTATTATACAAAAACAGCAAAAGAAGTACGGCCATGCGAACAATAAGAATTAGGGAAGTTGATTATCTATAACAGGAAATTCGATGCATAAGTTATTGGTAATACTAATTTTTGAAAAAAAAAAATCATCGTAAAGCGTGTGAAGCAGCAGAATAACGAATATTAACAGAAATAATCAGCCTGTCATGAGGAACCAAACTGGTTTCATTATCAACAATATTAATTACTTATACAAAAACAAAAGGCATACAGCAAAATGACATACATATTGATAGTTAAATAAGAAATTAAGATGAGTCGGTTAATTTCTGAATGAAATATTTTTGGTGCGCGCAGAGAATGTATGAATGTATTTTATTTCGAAAGGTAATGAATTCCATATTGCCATGCCAGAGAAGAGGGCTGTGAACTTGCCGTAATTCGTCCTTACGGTAGGTAAACGAAGATTATTGCGCAGGCAAAACCGGGTACTGTTGTTGTTAGTAATGTGTTCAGGATCGATACATTCAATGAAGATGTCGTGTGTGATGAGCCTATATGCAATTATGGATAGTTTCTGACGGAATAATTGTCGTAACGGGAGAATGTTAAGTTTAGGAAACAATGACCTGCAGGACAAATCAAATGGGATGAAAGTAATTAGTCTCATAGCTTGGTTCTGAAGTCGCCGCAGACGTTCAATATGCGTAGAAGACGTATTGGCACATGACGATGCACAATATGAAAGGTGGCTATGAATATAAGCAAAATACAAAGATCGTACGATGTGAGGTGGAAAATACCTTCTCGTCTTGACGGTAATGTGGATGCCAAATGCAATCCTTTTCACAAGTGATCGAGCGTGTCCATGAAATTTTAGTTCACTATCTAAGATGACACCGAGGAACCGCGCTTCGTTCGAAACCTGTATGTCGTAATCACCAATGTGAACAGAAGGTGGGGCGTCGATTGAATTTCGTTGGGAATGGAACACCATAAATGTTGTTTTAGTGGGATTAATGTGCAGACGAATATTTCGGCACCATGAAGTAATATTGTTTAGGTCCGTGTTAAGGTTAGACTGGAGTGTGGCAATTGATTTACTGGATGTAAAGACGGTCGTGTCATCAGCGTAATGTATGCACTTGGCCTTAGCGACAATAGTGGGTAGGTCATTAGTAAACATCAAAAATTAAAGTGGGCCTTACATTGATCCCTGTGGGGACTCCTACGTTAATTAGCTTGGATGATGAGAGATGGCCGTTAACCTGCACCATTAGAAACCGGTTACTCAAGTAGTGTCTAATTAGTAGAGGACCAGAAATACCAAATGATTCTAGTTTAACAGTAGTATGCGATGGTTTATCGTGTACAATGCCTTCGTCAGATCAATGAATACAGAACCCACAATTAGACCACTGCCAATAGCTTGCTCGATTTCTTCCGTCAAAGTAATAAGTGCCAGTTCGGTTCAATATCCTTGGCGAAATTCGAATTGCTGAGGAGACAAAAGGTTAAATTTCTTTAAGTAGCGCATTCATCGAGTGTGGAAAAGCTTTTCAATTACTTTACTAAAGAAAGGAAGGATACACATTGGCCTGTAATTCCCCTACTGAAGTCTGATCACCTTTCGTGAAAACAGGAACTATTTTAGCAGCTTTAAGACAGCTCGGAAACACCCCTGCAGACAACAGTTTGTTAATGATTAGTGCCAAAAATGACGATATATCATGCGAAATTAGTTTTTTTTTACAAGGATCAATGTGATCTAAGCCAGCGCTTGTAGTCTTCAATGATGTGATGGCCTGGTGAACTTCCTCTGCAGTCGTCGAATGCAGATAAAAGCAATGACTACACCGAGGTATATTAGGCAAAGGACACGCCGGCTGCTGCGTATCTGTAGATGGGCGAAAATGCTCACTGAATGCATTAGCTATTCTAACAGGATCAGTATACATTTCGTCACCTTGCTTTATTTTTATTGTGGTCTCGGAGCAATCTTTCTTGTTTTAATAATTTTTCAGCAGCGCGTCGTGCTGCTTGTGCTCTTTACAATATGTTCCTGGTAATAATTGCGCTTAGGGCGCCCTAATAAGAAAGATAACGTCGCAGAATATTTCTGAAAGCGGGATTTTAATCTAAGGCTAAAAGGATGTGACTTTAATTTCTTATGAAGATTTTTCTTTTTTTAATGTGCTTTAACAGTGAGTTAGTAATCCATGGATATCTGGGTAAACGAAACCACTTCGTCACAGTAGTGTAAGTGGTGCAGTTTTCTATGCACGTAGCTATTGTTTCCGGGAACGACACAAAAGCTTTTGCTGCGCAATTCTCCTTAATGACCGATTTCGAGTCTATTGCACGAATTAACTGCACAAATTTGACGGAGTGAAATCACCACTTTGTCAATCTATTACTACCTCGTACATTTTTAAAGCCTAAGGTGAAAAAAATAGGATTATGGTCTTTAATGCAATGATATACCACTCTTGCAATGTAATCAGATGAAATGTTGGAGATAATACGACCTATTAGAGTACTGGAGCCCAGTAAATCATCCTAGTTGGAGCTGAAATATGCGAAGAAACGTCGAAGCTATATAAACAGTGCACGTACTCTAAACATGGTGCAATATCAGGATTGATGATGTTAATGTTAATATCACCAGCTATAACAATGTTCTTATTTTCTATTACCAAGTTATTGAGAATGTTGCTTAACTGATTGCGAAATGCTGGATACGAAGACCAAGGTGACCGATAAATGGAAGCTTCGATGGTGTTACGACTGTTAATTGGTATAACACTATGGTTAAATTCGAGCCAAACAGATTCACGGAGAATATCTTTAAATCCGATATCAAGACGACTGATGTATGTTAAGGACGAGTTTACAAGCATGGCACTTCCACCACCAGGATACAATTCGGGATTACAACATTCAGAATGACAACCTGGTAATCCATACAAGTTGCCTTCATTGCCAGATAACCGTGTTTCAGACAAACATATGATAGAGAATTAATGATCAAGTAAAGAAAGAAACGCAAGAAGACCATTATGGTGCTTTCTAAGACTGCGGATGTTTAGCTGTAGAAGCGATAATGCTATTGACTTCGTGCAGCAAATCTGCCGTTTCTTGGCACGTGCAGATAGATAGCCATGGTGGCCTAAAGTCAGTTTAAAATGAGAAACGACAGCTTATCTAGCGGAAGATACCAAGGTCCTCTGCACGTGCAATTTGAAACACGCGGGTGTCATCGGTCATCCGGGATTTAATTGTGCAATGATGGGCCCAGAGGTGCTTCCACTGGTGCGCCCTTGTAAGCGCGAGTGCCTGCGCAAAAAGGCGTTTTTCCTCCGGCGTGAGGTGATCGCTCCCATACACAGCTTTGGGGCCTGTGCTCTGGGCAAACCCTGTGTCCGCGGTAGACAGCCGCGCCTTTCTTGCCTTTTTAGTGAATTCAGCCTTCTTGTTTCGCGACCAGAATTGCGCAATAATGTGGCTTCCATTTTTCGCGGGCACCCGGTGTGCAGTGTCTATGTCTGTATTGGCGATTGGGCAACCGATCTGCTCACCAACAATTCTCACGAAGGCGACTGCCAGGCAGTCTTCGCCTTTTCACTCGGGGATTCCTTTTAGCTCAATATTATTGAGTCGTGAATATTGTTCGAGATCACACATTTGTTTGCAATGTTTCTTATTTTCATCTCTCAAGACTTTTTCTTTGGTCAGTGCCTCATTTTCATTTTTCACAGATTCACAGATGTAATGAAACATCACTAGGCTAGTTTTCAGTTCGGGAACCTCCTCATGAAGAGCCTGCAGTTTCTTTGCTAGTTCAGCACAAGTTGGCATGCTCAAGTTTTGCTCAAGTTCGCATGCTCAAACCTGCGCTCGTTGTAGAGGCGGTCTCTGGCGTCATTTACTGTTCTCTGTGTAGTTTGATTGTTTACGTAGTTGCGGAAGCTCTGGTCTTGCAGGGCTATCTTTTGATTTAGCTGCTGCATTTGCTGGGAATTTTTCTGGAACGTGCGGTGCCGGATCAAATTAAAGACATCAGAATAAACCCACGCAAGAATATACTCGCCATAGACGTGTACAACGCGAGTGCGCTTGGAACACTTCAAGAAATCACGGAGCTTGGCGGAATCAAAATGCGCCCCTTCATCCCGATCGACGACACATCGATAGCCGGTGTAATTTACGACATTGACATTGCCATTCCCAATGAAGATTTACCTAGCCTCATCAAGCCGGCAAACGAGGGCACGATCATTACGCAAGTGCGCCGTCTTGGGAATACGCGCTGCGTAAAAGTAATCTTCAAGGGGGATTGCATACCCTCCCACGTTAAAGTCGGACATTTTCGACATCCAGTTCGACCATTCATCCAGAAGCCGCTTCAATGCCATCAGTGCTTCAGGCTAGGACACGTAAAGGGCGTGTGTCCGAACTCGCTTCTGTGTCCCCGTTGCGCTGAACCTCATGCAGAAGTGACCTGCGGTGCCACAGTTCTGAAGTGCGCCAACTGTAGCGGCCCTCACGCAGCCTCGTCGAAAGACTGCCCCCGCATCAAGAGGGAGCGCGCGGTTCTGAAGCAAATGGCCAGAGACAATTCGGCCCACAGGGAGGCAGCCGAAGTAGTCCGGCGTCGGCGTCGACGTCGGCATCGTCGTAAGTCTTCAAAGAAGGCGCATGAGCGAAGCGATAGTACCCGCTCCACTACGGTACCACTTAGTCGCGACGCGATAGGGCCCACCACTCCCACGAGGGCATCAGATAAGACTCTTTCTTTAGAGGAATGGCCTACGCTACCGAGCCGCTCCCTTGCTAAGGAACCTCAGAAGGTCACGGCGCCACCGGAGCCTTCTCCGGCCATTGATGATTCACCTAAAACAGATCAAGTCATCTCGGTGCTACGTTCCCTCATGGAGGCCATCCGAACGATTTTAGTTGAGATGGGGACACCGTCTGCCCGAAGCGCACTTAAAGTGCTGGACGCCTTAAGCCCAGTGCTTGAATCCCTCAACTAGAAAGATGGCTACCCATACCCCATCCTTCCGAAAAGAAGTCAAGGCAGCGTCCGTCATGCAGTGGAACGCCAGAGGGCTAAAATCACGAATTTCAGATTTCCGTCAGTATGTGTACACCAATGTGTTTCCACTCATCGTCATTTGTGAGCCCAACTTGTCGAAACCAATCAGACTGTCAGGGTACGAATGTTTCATGTCATCAACAAATAGTGCATGCAGCAAAATCATCATTTTTGTTCGTCGGGAACTCACCTATGTTTTGCAACCGATTGCGCCCCACGACGACAATCAGTATATATACGTCACAGTTAAAAAGAACAAACTCTTGTTTACTCTCATAGGCGTGTATATATCGCCTTCCAACAATTTCGACACTAAAAGATTAGCGGATATCTTGAGTGTTTGCCCCGCTCCATGGGTCATCATAGGAGATTTCAATGCACACCATCCAGCATGGGGAAGTACAAAGACAAATGCAAGAGGACGAAGATTATCAAGCATCGCCTACAACTATGGCCTTACTCTCTTGAACGATGGTAGCCCCACCTTTCTTCGAGGCGTGACATACGGCAGCTGCCTCGACCTTGCTTTTGTCTCCAACTCTCTCGCAAGATATGTGAAGTGGTTTCCAGATATTGAGACCCATGGGAGTGATCACATTCCCACCTATCTGAACATCAAAGGCTTGATGTCTAGATCTGGCCCACGGAATACCATTCGGACGATTCAATGGGCCAACTTCAAATCTGATATGGAAGATGCCTGCAGCGAGGGCCTGCCCTCTGGGTTAGAACAAACAATTAAAAATACGATGCGGAACGCCACTCGCATACTGACGATCTCTCACACGCGAAACGACTTCGACATAGAATTAGAGCGACTTCGCGCACTTCGTCGCCGGGCGGAACGTCGATATCGGCGTACAAGATCAATCCATGACCTTAGGGCAGCCAGGAGGATACAAAAGAAGATTCAGCGTCGAATGAATAGATTAGCGTCGGAACGTTGGGCAACGTTTTGCCAAACACTCGACCCCCGCAAGCCGCTGTCTCACATTTGGAAAACGGTGCAAGGTCTGCGTTGCCTTCCGGAACAGCGTTTTCCATTCAAGGCACTCGCGCTTTTCCAAGGGCGGCAAGACATCGATGTCGCAGAAGACTTTTGTGTGCGAATGGCAGACCAAGCGACACGCCCAGATCCTCCAGCCCGAGATGATGTCCCCCATTCCCGAGATTGCCGCATGGACCTTCCTTTTACAATGGAGGAGCTCGAGGCGGCACTAGCTCTCTGCAGGCGCTCATCATCTCCGGGTCCAGATGGTATATCATACCGAGCCTTGTGCTATCTCGGAGAATCCGCACGGACAGCACTATTGAGTCTCTACAACACCTCATGGCAGGAGGGAAATGTTCCTGACGAATGGAAAGTGAGCCGCCTGGTGCCAATATTGAAGCAGGGCAAATCCCCACTAGAGCTCAGCTCTTACCGCCCGATAGCGTTGGCCAGCTGTGTAGGAAAGATAATGGAACGGATGATCCTTGGCCGCCTGGAATGGTACCTTGAACACTACAAGATTTATCCGAGTTCCATGGCTGGTTTCCGACGTGACCGCTCTTCCATCGACAATGTAGTTGATCTCGTTTCATATGTCCAGCACGAAAGGTCCCGTAAACGTTTATCTGCAGCTTTATTCTTAGATGTGAAAGGGGCATACGATAACGTATTGCATGAGGCTATTCTCGACGCTCTTGTGACGGTTGGCCTAGGTGGCCGAGTATTTTTATGGATTGCAAGTTACCTATCTGCAAGATCATTCTATGTATTAACTGACGATGGCCCAACTACGCGACGCTATACCAGCAAGGGCGTTCCTCAAGGCGGTGCTCTCAGCCCGACGCTATTCAACCTCGCTCTTATTGGGCTTGCTGAACACTTGCCAACTACCACCAAAATTTCAGTATACGCAGACGACATCTGTCTCTGGACTTCGGCAGTCACACGTCCTCAGATACGTGCACGGCTTCAGAGAGCGGCTACTTTGACAGCGAGCTACTTGTGTGAACAAGGTCTCAGCATATCGCCAGAAAAATGCGCCCTAGTGGCGTTTACTCGCAAACCAATGACGCCTTATGTCATCTCAATCAACGGGCGGACCATTTCCTATGTCAGAACCTACAGATTTCTAGGCGTAATTATCGACCGAGACCTCTGTTGGAGCCCGCACGTGGCTTACATGAAACGACGCCTAACAGCAACCTCCCAGTTGTTTAAATACCTGACAGGAAAGACGTGGGGGATGTCAGTAGACGCAATGCTGAGACTCTACAGAGCTCTCTTTCTCGGTTTTTTAAGATACAGTCTACCTGTACTGAACAACACCTGCAAGACAAATATTCGTGTTCTGCAAGCAGCGCAAACTCAAGCACTCAGAGTTTGTCTTGGTTTGCCGAGATGCACGTCAACTGAGGCAACTATTGCGATTGCTCGGGACCATCCAATGCAGACTCACATCACGGTGGAAACCCTGAGAACGCATATCAGACATTTGGCACGGGCCCCCTATCACCACCTTGCAACACTACCTTCAGACAGGCACCAAGCATCATTCTCAAAAACTATTGTCAAGTACAACGACAAACTTCCCTCGGGCTTCACCGCTGCATCTAAACCATCGATGCCCCCTTGGTGCCTTGTCAGCCCCACAGTCCATCTCAACGTGCCAGGAATCGGGAAAAAGTCTGAGCTGTCGTCGCCTGTGCTGAAACAACTGTCTCTGCTTCTTCTGCACGAGAGGTACGCAGACAGTGCACATATTTATACTGACGGTTCCACAAACATCCAGTGTTCGTCCGGTGCTGCAGTCGTCCCAGAAAGAGGTATTACCATCAGCTTTAGGACTGACCACCCAACGACATCTACATCTGCGGAACTAGCTGCTCTTCGAGCTGCACTTTGTTTTGTCAATCGGGAACCACCTCGACAATGGTCAATTTTCAGCGACTCAAAGGCAGCCCTACAATCTGTACTATCAGCTCTGCGTCGCGGGCCATCTGAACAGCTCGTATTCGATATTAGATGCCTACTTCATACATCACATGAGAAAGGACATCACGTGACGTTTCAGTGGCTGCCAAGTCACTGCGGCGTCATCGGAAATGAAGACGCCGATAAAGCCGCTCGGACAGCTCTTGAAGACACACAGGAAGAGGCCATACCACTTTCACGTTCCGACGCAGCCAGCAGACTTCAAGTGCTTGCACAGGAGATCACGCTCTCTCTATGGTGCACACCAAGCAGCCAGACCAACCGCAGCGATCATCAACACGACCTGCCCTCCTTGATGCATCTCTGTATGCCAACCGGACTCCGCCGAAGTGAGGCCACCCTGCTTTATCGCTTATGGCTAGGGGTGGCCTTCACGAAATCTTACTCGTTTCGCATTGGAATGGCCGACAACGCTCTCTGCAATGCCTGTCTTTGCGAGGAGACGCTGGAACACATTCTGTGCGACTGTCCTGAATATAATGTTCAGAGACAGTCCATGGCGTTCGTTCTAGCGCACCTTGACAGTAGACCATTGTCAGTTGCAACCATTTTCACATATCGCCGACTGAAGACATCGCAGCTGAAGGCGACGAAGGGACTACTTCGGTTTATGAAGGATACGGGCTTGGACAAGCGACTGTGACAGTGATGTCACGTACCACACAAGAGTGACAGACTGTAACCAACGATGTGTGTGCCGTGTTATGTGCCCTCTATCTCTTCTCCCCATCTTTCATCCCCCCCATCCCCCTCCCATGTGTAGGGTAGCAAACCGGTTAGGCAAAACTGGTTAACCTCCCTGCCTTCCTTCTCCACTTTTTCCTTCCTTCCTTCCTTGAGGTCTTCAATTGGGGTGTTCCCCTCGCTAGTTTGAGTGCTCTCTATATGTTGCTGCGGCGGTGATGGCGCCCTAACTGGTGAGAAACCTGCCTTTCTCATCTCTTGCATTTCCTGGATTAGGTCGTCTATTCTTTTCCTGAGCTGCCGGGTTCCTTCGCGGCAGAGCTCAAGCTCCTTTTTAAGATTACTATTTTCGGCACAAAGCCTCTTCTCGTTTGCTGTCAGCATGCTTGTGTTATTGGTTATGTTATTGTGCGGAGCAAAAAGCGTTTTGGGAGGGCCGGCTCCCCAGCTCACCTTAACTCCGCCGCTTTTCTTCTGCGGTTTTGGCTTCGCCCAGGTCTGCTGGCCCGCGCCGCCCAGGGGTGGGTAGGACTCGTCCCTCTCCCGGCTTCGGCCCTGGCCTTGACTGTGGCTGCGCCCTCGGCTGCGGCTCCTGGATTCACTCCGGTAGTCGCTCCGTCGCTCTGGATCTTCATTCCGGAACCAGCGCGGTCGCCTTGCTCCGCTTCTGCTCCTGCTGCGTCCCCGCCGCTGCTGTCCCTGGGGTCCCCATCGTAGTTCGTTTGTCGACTTTAGGCGTTGTTTGCCGTCCTTTGTGCCCGCCGCGTGGGAGCCCCCGCACAGCAGACACTTGGGTGTGCATTGATGATGTTCTTCCGGATCTTTCTGGCCACATTGCAGTGAAGGTGTCTATCGCTACAATCTGACGGATCGCGTCGGCGCGTAGGAGGAGGAGGAATAAACTTTATTTGTGCACAGCAGATTTGAGACCTAGGTCTCTACCTAGATGACGGCCTCGAGCCCTTAGGCCCTGGCGGCATCTTTGGCCTGCTGCATTGCCTCGAGTTGGTCTTCCGGTGCACAGCTGAACAACGTGGTGTCCCACTGCTCTCTGGTCTTGTTTATTTTATTATGTGTGGGTGTCCGAGGACAAGCTTAAACCATATGTTGTAGGTCCGCCCGTTCTTGACAGAATCTACATCTATCCGTGTAAAAGTCCGGGTAGTAGTGGTGGTAGGTCACCGGGTTCGGATATGTACCTGTTTGTAAGAGGCGCCACGCCGTCGCTTGCCGTCTACTCAGCGAGGAGTGTGCCGGGGGGAAATGGCCCTTCCCAATTCATAGTGTTTGGTGATCTCGCTGAAGCTGGTCATCCGGTCTCTCTCCGTTCCCAGTATTTGTCGCGTGTCACCTGCTCTGCCCGTCAGTTCTCGAGCCAGGTTGTGCGCTATTTCGTTCCGGGGAAGGGAGGAGTTTGCGGGTGCCCATATAATGTGAATGTTGTGATCTTCACGAATGTTTTTAAAATTCTCAGCTCTTCCGGCGAGATTCTTTCTTTTGAATAGTTCTTGATGGCTGCCTTGGAGTCGCTTACTACGATGTTAGCTTCCGTGGAGGCTATTGCCAGTGCTAAGGCAGCCTCCTCCGCCACCTCCGCCTTCCCTGTTTTTACCGTGCCACTAACTCTGCAGTCACCCTCTAGACTGGTAACAACTATCGACATACTCTATTGGCGTACTCTGCCGCGTCCACATAGACCACGTCATTGGCACTACGGAATCTTTTGTGGAGAGCTCTCGCTGTTGCGTTTCTTCGATCTTGGTGAACCTCCGGGTGCATGTTTCTGGGGATTGGGGGTATTGATAGATGTTCCCTTATTTTCCTTGGGATGTCTCTCCGCACTCCGTGCTGTGCTTCGTGGTTTATTCCGCTGTCATCTAAGATGTGCCTCCCCGTTAAACTCTGTGTAAGCCTTTCATACTGCGCTACTCTCTGGGCCTCAATAAGTTTGTCTAGTATATTGTGCACGCTGAGCGCCAAGAATTTCTCGTTTGACGTATTTGCCTGAAGTCCCAAGGCTTGCTTATACGCCCTTCTAATAATGCATTCTATCTTGGCTTTCTCCGCAGCGTAGAGCTTGAGGTATGGGACCACATATACAATACGACTGATTACGAATATTTCTATTAATCGGATGAGGTTGTGCTCTTTCATGCTATAGTGCCTGTTAGATATCCGCTTTATTAGTCTGATTGTTTGTTGAACACTATTGTCAAGTAGTCTAATGGTTTCTCCTTTATGGCCGTTTTCGGATATGCGGAATCCCAGTATTCTCTGGCTCTCCACTATCGGTATCGTGGTGCCTTTTACTCTGACCACAATGCCCGGCCTTTCCTTAATGCTTTTTCGACCCCGGCATGTGCGTCTATAGAGCAGAAGTTCTGATTTTTTGCGAGGAGCATCTCAGCCCCCTGTCTCTGATGTAGTCTTCGACCGTGTTTACTTCTGTTTGAAGGATCTCTTCCACATGCCCATCGCTTCCAGGCGCCACCCAAAGGGAGATGTCGTCCGCCTATAGGCTGTGTCCAAGTCCTATCTTTTCGAGCCTCGCAGGAAGACCGATCATTGCCACGTTGAATAGAAAGGGAGATAGCACTGAACCCTGCGGGGTACCCCTGTTACCTAGTTTGAGCGCCTCCGATTTGGATTCTCCAATTGAAATCTTCGCGGTACGATCCGTCAAGAAGTCTGATGTACGCGTATGTTTTCGTCCTACATCAAGCTTTAGGAGATTTTGTAGTGTTGCCTTGGGCGGGACGGTGTCAAATGCCTTAGTTAGATAGAGACCTAATATGGCCTTGGTGTCTAGAGTTTTCTCACCGTATCTATGATCTCATATTTTAGTTTGAGCATAATATCCTGCTTCAATAACTTGGTTCGAAATCCAAGCATGGTATGTAAGTAAAGTCCTCCATCATCCATGTATCTCGTGAGGCGTGTGAGAATCACATGTTCCATGAGTTTACCGACGCAGGATGTTAGCGCTATAGGCCTTAATTTCGTCAATTGTGGTTTCTTTCCAGGCTTCGGTATAAAGATGATTTGGGCTGATTTCCATTGAATCGGAATGCCACCTTGCTCTCAGCAGTCATTCATGTAGTCCGTGAGAGCTTGGATGGATACATCGTCGAGGTTCCTGAGCGTTTTGTTGCTTATTCCATCAGGTCCTGGTGTAGATTTCGGGTTGAGCCTGCTAAGTTCATATCTAACTTCTGCTCCGTAATAGGGGTATCAAGATTTTGATTCTCGTTACCTAGGTAATCCGGGAGTCGATCTCTATCTGCATCTCCAACGTACATTTTTTCGAGCTCTCGAAAGATCTCTTCTTTACCGTCGTAGCTGTATATAACCTTCTGTAGATTGTGTCTTTGTATGGTTTTTGTACTGCCGGGGTCCAAGAGGCATCGGAGAATGTTCCAGGTCTTGGACATTCCTATCTGCCTTTCCATCAAGTCGCATGTGGCTTCCCACTTTTGTTAGGTAACCTATTTGCATATATCTCGATTTCCTTCCACGTACCCGAGCACACGAGGGTTGGACCCTCCCGTGTCTAACCGTGCGCGGCTTAGCCGTGTCCGGGGAAAAGGGGATCCGGGGGGTTGAGCCAATGCCGGGTGTTTGGACCTTTACGGCCCCTCGGCGGCGGCAACACACCCCTTTGGCCTCGGCTTCACGTAGACGACGCCCCCGGACTGACCCTCCCGGGGGAAAGCGGTAGTTGCCTTTTCCTGTCTCTTTCTCTCTCCAACCTTCGTCTTTCTCTCACTTTCCATCTTTTCTGTGTCCTTCTCATTTCTTTATTACTTCCGAGCTTCCTGGCAGCAAGGGTTAACCATGTGTGCTGCAATCAACCTTGGTTGTACATATTTGGTTATAGCGGAAACGTACAGTTGGCGTCCGCAGGACTTCTTTCTTTATAAACCTGTGGCGTCCCTTTGTTGGGCTCCATGGTGGGCGGCTGCCGTTACTGCCGAAAGCTGAACATCCCTTATGGATTATTCTTTTCCAAAACTCCCGGATCGCCCTCAGAAGCGAGGGCGCACCGAAGAAGTATTCAAATTTTTTGGCCGACATACTGAAAACTTTCCCCGCTATCAAGTGATTAATTCTGAGAAACCAGGAAATACAACGAGAATGATCTCGCCTTTCCTCGCATCCAAATGTCTAACTCAAACTATTGGCCCAGGCTATAACGCATCTAGACTAGCAAGTGGCGACCTCCTCTTAGAACTGCATGACAAAAACCAGTACCAAAAACTAAGTAACCTAGTGTCTATTGGGGACACCCCTGTTTCAGTGACCCCACACCGCACCATGAACACCATCCGCGGTGTGATCTCTGAGGACGAATTGATTAACCTGACCGAGGCTGAACTTTTGGAAGAGTGGAAGGATCAAAATATTGTGAACGTAAAAAGAATTAAAATCAGGCGCGACGCGACAGAAATTGATACCAAACACCTTATTCTCACATTTGGCTCCAGTGTACTTCCAGAAACGATAGAAGCAGATTACATTAAGATCTGAGTAAGACAGTACATCCCTAACCCTCTCCATTGCTTCAAATGCCAAAGGTTCGGCCACAGTTCACACAACTGTCGAGGCCGGCTGACATGTGCCAAGTGCAGTAACAATGAATATTCCTCTGAAACATGCCAGAACACTCCACATTGTGCTAACTGTGGTGGCGAGCATGCCGCATACTCGCGGTCCTGCCCGTCTTGGAAAAGAGAAAAAGAAATAGTGACAATGAAAGTCAAAGAAAACATATCCTTCAAGGAGGCACGAAGGCGGGTGTCATACCTGTCTAAGAGCAGCTTTGCCGATGTGGCGCGTCAGCGGGCAGCGTTACAACGGTCTCCGGCGGCTGTCCGACCCACAGGCAGTGAGTCGGCAGTTACGCCATCTGCCCCCGCCGCGGTTGCAGCTAGCGCTGCTCCGTCAACCCAGAATAAGGGACCATATATCCCGAAGGTGGGCGCAGCCGAGGCTGCCTCAACCTCCCAGGTCCCTTCCAGCGCAGGAAACAGCCGGCGTAGCCCAATCCCACAGGCAGCCCCATCGACATCCGGGCTGGTGGGCGCAGGGGCCTTGCCCTCCGAGGCGAGGCTCTCTCAGGAAACTTCTCGCTCGCAAGAGCGCGTGTCCGGCGCCTCACAAGAGGCAATGGACGCTACACCTATCCTCATGGCGCACCAAGCGCCTAAGGGGCGGCGAGGTTTTCTCGAACGCTTCCAAAAAGGGCCACATCCCCGTTACAGGGCGTGGAAAAAGCTCTGTAAACTAAGGCATAACTTCTCTTTCTGTATACACAGCACCAATTTACTTTAAATATGGATACACAAATCATTCAATGGAACGTCAGAGGTCTCCTTAGAAACCTTGATGATGTGCAAGAACTCATCCACAAACACAATCCAAAAGTGCTGTGTTTACAGGAAACACACCTAAAATGCAAACACACAAACTTCCTCCGACAGTGCACCATTTTCCGCAAGGACCGTGATGAGGCTAACACCTCGTCCGGCGGTGTAGCAATCCCTGCAGACAAGTCCGTAGCTCTTCGCCAGGTAGCCTTACAGACGCCTCTCGAGGCAGTGTCAATTAGAGGGATTCTTTTCAATAAGTTGGTAACTGTCTGTACGATATATATATCCCCAAGCTATCACCTTCAAAAAGCAGATTTCTATAATCTTGTAAATCAGCTCCCAGAGCCCTATATACTTGTGGGCGATTTTAACGCCCACAACACGTTGTGGGGAGACGCGCGTTGCGACGCAAGAGGCCGACTCATTGAAAACTTTATTCTGACCTCTAGTGCCTGCCTGTTTAATAAGAAGGAACCAACATATTACAGCATTCAACACAATTCATATTCATCCATTGACCTAGCAATAGGTTCCGCTTCCCTTCTCCCTCATCTGGAATGGAATGTGATGAATAATCCATTTGGAAGTGACCACTTCCATATAACTTTAAACCTAATAACGCAGCATGACAACCCTCCCCGTCTTCCCATTTGGAAATTAGCATCGGCTGACTGGGATCATTTTAAGGAATCAACTCATTTATCACCCGATTTTATAAACAACTTTAGTATAGACGATGCTGTCGCATATTTTACCGCTTTTATTTATGATGCTTCTGAAAAGTTCATCCCGCAAACGAATGGTGGTTCATCTAAAAGACGTGTTCCCTGGTGGAATGATGACTGTAGAAATGCACGAAAAAGGGAGTATAAGGCATGGGGAATATTGCGCAGATCGCCGAATACAGAAAATCTAATTGAATTTAAACACGTAAAATCGCAGGGAAGGCGGATACGACGTCAGGCGAGGAGAGAAAGCTGGGCAAGGTTCCTTTCAGGTATAACTTCGTAGACACAGGAGGCGAAGGTTTGGAATGGCGTAAGGAAGGTAAAAGGGCAGCAAATAAATTCGTTGCCTCTGGTGAACTACCAAGGGAATACCTTAGAAGAACAGGCAGACACCCTAGGGGAGCACTTTGAGCATGTGTCAAGCTCAATGCACTACTCAACATCCTTCAACAAGTACAGAAAAATAGAAGAACGTAAGGCATTTGAGCGGAAATTCCCACAAAACGCACCATACAACCGTCCTTTCTGCATTGCCGAGCTGAGAGCTGCCTTGATTGTATGCAACAGCTCTGCACCAGGACCTGATAGAATAATGCACGACATGATTAAGAACGTACACACTGACACACAACTGTCACTCTTTGCACTTGAAACTATTTCGGCTGCTGGATATCTTCCGCCTGCATGGAAAGAAGCGATCGTGCTCCCCATGTTGAAGCAAGGTAAAGATCCTTCGTCAGCGGCAAGCTACCGCCCGCTAGCTCGCTCAGTGCACTTTCCCATGGGAGACCCACCAACGAAATAAAGACAGGAGATATCGTCATAGTCCACGCCGAGAAATTACCTCGACAAATGTGGAAACTCGCAAGGGTTCTTGAAGTCTACAAGGGTGTTGATGGCCATGTCCGCTCTTGCAAGATTCAACAGCAAGAAGTTAGTACCACCAGACCAATACAAAAACTTTATTCGCTCTAGCTGAAAGAGTGATTTGGTGGGCGGGAGTGTGTTGACTTAATCTCAGCGCAGTCTTGGATCGTAGAAGAAGCTCCTCCTTCCTGGAAGGAGCGCGTGCTCACGATTATCTGCAGCCAGGGACTACCTGAATGGAAAAGAATAAAAAGAATGCCTGATCCTTTGAACCTCGCTTCTTTTCAGTAAACCGTACACTATCTTAAACACAGGAAGCCACATACTTCGCTACTCTGGTTGCAAGTCCAAGCCAAGAGAAGCGACTGCAGATGCGTTCACAGGTTTTATGGTAACCAAAGTGACTGGCTCTGGGATTCTGGTGAAAGGCCTCCGGTATCTGGGCCCGAAGTGATCGGGGAGCCACAGGAGCCCAACGGTGTCCTTCGGGTTGAAACACGTATCGGTATAGGACCAAATTTTTGATCTTGAACTTCTTCAACTGCCGATGGAGCCCAGCGTTAGGTGGACGGGAGGATCCACGGCGACGTTCCATAATTGAGTGACAGTAGGTCACTACGTTGGCAAGATACAAACGGATGAGCATGGTTAGTGTATCGTCAGGTCGCGCATGCGCTCCTGGAATGGCCCCTTCCGATTAGACTGATCAACTAAGCACGTGTCTGTTATCGGGCAGTGAGCCAAAGCTATATATACTTGTAATCATCCATGAATAAACACACTTCTTGTTGCATCCATGCAGGTGGTCGTCACTGCGCACCGGAACATGTTGTCAGAAGTGGAATAGATTTGCGCTAGCAGTAACGCATCGAAAGACGGGCGTATCAGTGAACCGACAAGATGGATTTACTAAAGCCGCGGCAACCGCTGGTGCTGTCAGGGAACACTGCAAGAAATTGGTGCCTGTTCAAGCAGAGATTCGAGCTGTTCTTGCAAGTAACGGAAACGGCGAAATCGCTGAGGTCCGAGCCAGCCAAGACTGCACTCCTGCTCACCATTGCCGGAGAGGAAGCCCTAGAGGTATTCAGCAATTTCTCATTTTCGGACTACGAAAGCAAAGAGGATTATGCAGCAGTCATGGGAAAGTTGGGAAAGTCGACAACAGCAAAACGAGGTGCATGAACGGTGTGTCTTCCGTGCAAGGACTCAAGCTGAGGGGGAGCCTTTTGAGCATTTCGCTCGAGAGCTGAGGAAGCTAGCCCAAAGTTGCAATTTTGGGGACCTAAGGGATTCTATGGTCAAAGACCAGATTGTTTTCGGCACTGTTAACCCGGAATTGCGAAAGAAAATGCTGAAGGTTAAGGACCTTACATTACGCAAAGCCGAAGAAATCTGCAAGGTGGAGGAAGTATGTGCCGAGCAAAACAACACATGGGTTCAAGCGGAAAAACAAGCGGCACCAATCGAAATGCGCAGCAGTTCGAATGTTCAGCGTGCGCAGTTCAAATGTCAGGCGCGCGGGGAACTCGCCTCAGGCTCCGAGCAAAGTTACGCTCAACCCGAAACAAAAATTGCGCAGATCAAAACAAGGAGGCGATTCAAATGTTGAAAGTGCAACCGCATCCACGAACATGGAAGGTGCTCAGCCTTTGGAAAATCATGTTTCTCGTGCCGTGGCGCTAACCACGTTTCGGCTTGTTTTAGGAAAGGTCCTCAAATAAGCGCTGTGAGGGACGAGCACGACGATCTTCAAATCCTGCATGTTGGCGTGGGCAACAAAGCTGATTGGGTTATTGACGCCCCAGTCGCGTCCCAACTGGTGTCTGTGAAAGTAGACACGGGCTCGCAAGCCAACTTGCTGCCGCACACGATTTTTCAAAGGCTCAAGGTGAATCAATGTTTGAAGACAAGCCTGCGCTCATACAGTGGCAACGACATCAAGCATATCGCCGTGGCTACGCTACCAGTGACTGTGAACAACCGGAGCAAGTACTTTGACTTTTTTATTTTTAGGAAGAGCAACCAGGCCATCCTTGGGCTGTCGGCAAGCGAAACTTTAGGACTGGTGTCGCGTACTGTGGGTTATGTTCACATGAACAGCACTGGCCAAATCGCGAAGGAATTCCCAGAGTTGTTTCAAGGCATCGGCTGCTTGGCACGCCCGTACCACAAGGTCCTGTGGGAGGAAGCAACACCGGTGGTCCAGCCGGTGCGACGGGTGCCCCTGGCATTGCGTCAGCCCCCTCCGAGAAGAGCTGGACCGCATGGAACGTGCAGGCATTATCGTCAAAGTCAGCGAGCCGACGGATTGGGTAAGCCCCTTTGTCGCGGCAAGGAAGAAGGATGGCAAACTTCGCATATGCATTGATCCCAGGCGCATTAACGCAGGCATAAAGCGAGAGCACTATCAATTACCAAAAAGAGAAGATATTGAGGCAGAGCTGGCCGGAGCGAAATTTTTTACGCGCCTGGACGCGTACTCGGGTTTTCATCAAATCCCTCTTGATGATGACACTTCAAGGATATGCACAATTGAAACGCCGTTTTGTCGTTATCGCTTCTTGAGACTTCCTTTCGGAATCACTTCCGCACCGGAAGTATTTTTTTCTAAATTATGGGGTTTTACGTGCCAAAACCACCTTCTGATTATGAGGCACGCCGTAGTGGAGGACTCCGGAAATTTCGACCACCTGGGGTTCGTTGACATGCACCTAAATCTAAGTACACGGGTGTTTTCGCATTTCGCCCCCATCGAAATGTGGCCGCCGTGGCCGGGATTCGATCCCGCGACCTCGTGCTCAGCAGCCCAACACCATAGCCACTGAGCAACCACGGCGGGTGGAAGTATTTAAAAAAAAAAACTATGAATGAAATATTTGACCAGGCCCCAGGTGTGCGTATATATATCGGCGACATAATCATATGGGGGAGCACGAGGGAAGAGCATGATACCCGCCTCCATACGGTTCTGAATTGAGCAAGGACGACCGGCCTTACGTTTAATGCAACAAAGTGTAGATTCGGGGTGACTGAAACTGATTTTTTGGGCGACGTGATCAGCCAAGGCGGAATAATCGGAACCCTACAATGACGTCACCATTAAGCGAAATGCCTCAGCCAAGCGACAAAGCAGGCGTCCACAGAATGCTCGGGGTCGTGAACTACTTCGGCAAATACATACCTCACTTGGCAGGAAGAACAACGCTACTGCGAAGCCTAATTGAGAAGGACACTGTCTTTGAGGGGTCTCAAAACCATTGCGACGAGTGGCAAGCATCTGCCGTATTATAAACAGTGCGCCTCTGCTAGCCATATTTTATCCGACCCGAGAAACCAAAATCTCTTCTAACGCATCACAGAATGGGATCGGCTCGGCCCTGCTTCAGTGGTATGGTGACCGTTGGCGACCAGTAGCCTACGCTTCCGGGACAATGACCGAGGCGGAACAAAGATACGCCCAAATAGAAAAATAGACAATGGCTATAGCCTTTGGGTGCGACAAATTTTTTCACTTTGTCTACGGTCACAAATTTATCGTTCAAACCTACCACAGACCATTGCTAGCTATCGCGGCTAAAGCCAGTGCAGACATGCCTCGAAGATTACAGCGTTTTTTCTTGCGCTTATTAAGACACGATTATGTCCTTCACTTTGTCCCAGGGAAACAACTGCTCCTGGCAGATATGCTATCCAGATCGTCGCCCGTCTCTCCCCGCAGCGTGGATAACTTCACAGACGACGTCGACGTACATGCAGTGGGCGTGGCTTCATAATTCGTGAGCAAGAAAATGTTAGACAGACTAGCAGAGGCAACAGCTGTTGACCCAGACTTGCAAATTGTGTTGCGCTGCCTTTAGGAACGGAAAAGAAATTAGTGGCGCGATGAAACCGGTTTTCCCTGAGTTATCAGAAGTTCAAGGCATTGCGATGAAGGGATGAAAGGTTGTTATCCCGAAGCTCATGAGAGCTGAAATGCTCACTCGTATTCACGAAAGACACTTAGGCGTAAAGAAGTGCAAAGCAACAGCCCGGCCGTTGGTGTTCTGGCCAGGACTGAGCGGAACATCGAAAATATTGTCAGGACATGTGCCCTTTGTCAAAAATACGCATATAAGCAGCCCAGCGAACTGATAGTACTTAGACAGATCCCAGAACATGCCTGGTACCGTGTTGGGGTTGATATCTTCATGTATGGCGAGAACTCCTACTTAGGTGTGTTTGATGCATTCTCAAATTTTCCGGAAGTCGAGAAACTACCTGACACAACAACAGGAGCTGTCATAAGCAAACTTCGTGCGGAATTCCTATATAAGTCTGCACCGATAACGGTCCGCAGTTCTCATCCCATGAATTTGCCCTGTTCGTATCCAGATACGACTTCAAACACGTGACGTCAAGCCCAAGGTTCCCGCAGTCCAATGGTTTCGCCGAGAAGGGTGTCCAAATCATCAAAAGGATCATGAAGAAAACAAGTGAAACGAGGGAGGACTTCTGGCTGGGTCTACTCTGCTATCGTTCGGCCCCTCTTGAAGAAGGCCGCTCCCCAAGAGAATTGCTTTAGGGCAGAAGGTTACGTACTCGGCTGCCAGACTTCTGGCCGTGCCCCAGGAGCAAGTACTTAGGCGCCAACCTCGGCAATCGTCAAGCAGGAAACCCCTACCCGAACTCCAGAAAGATGCAGTAGTAAGACTACGGGGAGACACGTGGGACCGCAAGGCTCGAGTCGTGGACCTGGTGGCGCCGAAGTCCTATCGCGTCGCTACAGAGCAGAACCAGATACTTCGACGCAACCGACAACACCTTCTAGCCACACGTGAGCTTTTTCAGACGGACTTAGGAGAAAATGAATCCGAGAGCGAGAAGGTTTCCCAGGCGACGATGCCTGGGAGGGCGTTGCCATCACAGTCAACCGCAACTGTGCCATTTCAAGGAACCACAGCTGCTTTACATTCAACAATACCGCCCACGCAAGCGGTGCCAAGGCGATCCACCCGGTAAAGACAGCAACCGAATCGTCTGCATTACGGCCGGGATTTCAAACAAGTCTCGTATCCCACTCTCAACTTATAAAATTATCCCGGGGGAAGATGTATCGTCAGGTTGCGCATGCGCTCCTGGAATGGCCCCTTCCGATTAGACTGATCAACGAAGCACGTGTCTGTGATCGGGCAGTCAGCCAAAGCTATATATACATGTAATGATGCATGAATAAAACACACTTTTTGTTCTTGTTGCATCCATGCTGGTGGTCGTCACTGCGCATCGGAACAGTTAGATGTGACTCGACCGAGAGCAGCGAGCGAAGGAACCACTGAAGACGCGTCCCGAGATTTGCTCATGGAAAGTGTTTGAAGTATTTGCCAAGCAGTGTTTGAAGAAGGTGGTAGGGGAAGGCGAGAGAGTGAGCGTCGGCATCCTGGTGTTTCTTTCAGACTTGTAGGTGACGTCGAAGTCGAGTTCTTGTATATGGAGTATCCAACAGCCAAGAAGTCCCGATAAATTCTTAAGTGCCGCCAACCAGCACAAGGCGTTGTAATCATTAACAACCGTAATGTTGCGGCCGTGCAGATAAGGCCGGGATGTCTGGATGGACCAAACAATGGCAAGACAATCTTGTTCGGTAATTGCATAATTTTTCTCTGCAGCTATCAGCGTGCGACTTGCATATGTGACTACATATTCTTCAGAATTTTCCTGATGATGCAAAAGAACAGCGCCGATACCGTGGTCACTGGCGTTTCTATTGTGGAAGGGTGGGCGCTGTACAGTCCAAATGATAAAGCACAGGTTCGGACGTGAGTGCGCGCTTGAGGGTGCCAAAAGTAGTTTGGCATTCACCCGACCATACGTAGGGAGCGCCAGAAGGAAGGAGTTGATGAAGCGGCGCCGCTATGTTGGGAAAGTTACATGCGAAGCGGCGGAAGTAAGAAGCTAGACCAAGAAAGAGACTCAAGTCTTTTGCTCGTTGAGGTCTGGGGAAGTGGAGAACGGCGGTAATCTTATCGGGGTCAGGCCAAGTGCCCTCCTTGCTGACGAGGTGTCCTAGTATTTTAATGGTTTTATCGGCGAAGTGGCATTTTTTGGTACTGAGCCGAAGGCCAGCAGCTGAGAGACAGTTCAGGACTTCGCCGAGGCGCTGTAAGTGCTCATCGAAGGTCGATGAATATATGAATAGGTTGTCCAGATAGCATAGGCAAGTTCTCCACTTTAGGCCCCATAGTACATTGTCAATCATTCCCTTAAATTCTGCGAGAGCGTTAGATAGGCCAATAGGCATTAGGTTAAATTCGTGAAGTCCATCAGGTGTGACAAAGGCGTTTTTTTTCCTTGTCGGCTTAGTGCATGGGGATCTGCCAGTCACCGGAGCTTAAATCAAGGCTGGAGAAATACTCTGCGCCTTGTAATAGAGTGCTTTAGTTTAGCGTTTTTACGGTCCGCTCCGCTCCAAGTTTCCCCGCCAAGCCACAGCGGAACGGCAGGCGAGTTTGGCGTTTTATGTGTTTAGATTAGCGGAGCGGGCCTTTCGTAGTCGCAGCGCCCTCTGGCCCAATTCAGCGTAGTGAAAGAAAATAAAAGAAAAAAAAAAACATTTTCGCACGTTTACAGAATAAAACGGATATATAAATAACTTTTTGTTCATAAGTATCCAGGCGTGCGCTTGTAATGCATTATTGGTCCATATTATTCAGTGAAAAATGAAACGTCGACTTGGCGAACACCACGTGATAGGCAGCGAAGTTGCATTCCGCATCCAATCAAATCCTTTTTGACGCCAATGCGCCGGCGACGTTTGCGTTTAAACTTATTTCCTTAGAAAACCAGTTGGAAGTGCATTAGGCAAGTTATTAGCGCTCGCACTGGTGATGCCGCTGAGAAGTGTGCTGGAGGACACGTTTCTCATGTATACTTTGAAGTGTTAGAGATAGAAGATTTGTTGTGCCAGGAAGTGCTCCAGTACACGCGCCGAGACCCGCTGTCACTGCATGGCTACCTCGACGGCATGGACAGCGGGCCCCACATACTTCGAGCAACATGATGTGCCAAGGCTGCACCGTGCACAGCAACTGCCGGAAGTTGTGTCAACGCCGCAGTGCATCACCATTCCAGGAGAGCGTCTGCCTAACGCTGCGGCGGCTGGCATAAACGAACAGGCTGCGGGAACTGGAGCTATTCTTCGGGCGACATTATTTAGTGATTTCTTCAGCCACTTATGCGGTGCTCGCACATATTGAGAGCATGTTCGGCAGCTTTCTGCGAGATATGAATAATCATTTCTGGCTGGACCTCACTAACCTGCAAGTTTTTTCCCCAGGTATGCAATCAGTTACCTGCCAATGTGTGCTCTTACTCAGCTATATCACCTTTACTCGCAGGCTGTGAATTCTAAAGGGGCACCGCTCCACAACTGCTGGGGCTTCATTGACGGGACAGCGCGAGTTATTTGCCATCCATCGAAGGACTAGAAGCTCTTCTTTTCGGGACAGAAGCGTTTTCATGCCCTTAAGTCCCAGTCGATAATGTGCCCCATTGGTATTACCTGCCAGTTGAACGGCCCATACGTGGGAAGTCGACATGATGCAGGCAAGTTCACGATTTTGATTATTTTTATTATGCACAGCTACTTGCTGCATGCTGTGACTCAAATACATAATGCAGTCACACCCGTGCGAGACAAGGTACAGACTTGCTGACTAGTCCCTTTGTTGAAACTGCTTCAGTGGCACTCCTTGTACAACTGCTACTCATCATACGAGTGACGTCGTGAGACAAGTATTGTGCCATGTGGTGATACAATTGTAAACGTGGTTGTGAAAAGGGCATGGTACATTTTAGTAAGGTCAAAATGGTAAAACAGTGACGTGTCTTAATTAACATTGCGATGCTGTAAGCCAGTTTTCTTTGTTATTGTACATGTTTACAGTTTAAATTGACATCAGGAATAACACCTGTGAAGGTACCATCATTACTAGAAGCAATGGAATACCTGTTTGATTGCCGTAACAGGACCCCCAGTGCTGAAGTGCCATCTGGGCGCATGGTAGGCGAAGAATTGCGAGCGAAGTATGGCTTTAGCCGCGAAACGCGCACGATGTCAGCAGGCGTCGTACTTGAGGATGGATCAAACTGTAACGTCGAAATCTCGTAATTGAAGTCGTTAACTTGACGTAGGACTTCATAAAGCCCTATGTAGCGAGAGAGAAGCTTCTGGGAGAAGCTGACCCGATGACATGTTGACCAAAGGAGCACCCAAGCAGCTGGGGAAAACTTAACATCGCGATGGCACCGGTCATAATGCTCTTTCTGTAAATGCTGCGAGGCTAATAACGAGATCGGGTGATTTGACGCGTCGTGTGAGCGCGATCGATGACTTCACGAGCGTACTCAGTTGCAACACGTGGCACAGGAGGGAGGATGGTGTCAAACGGCAATGTAGGGTGGCGACCATACAAAAGATAAGAGGGTGAATATCCTCCGGTGTCATGTCGGGACGAGTTATACGCGAATGTCACGTAGGCCAGCGTGGCGTCCCAGTCGCGGTGATTGTTGGAGACGTGTTCGGTTGAGGCGTTCCGTAAGGCCGTTCGTTTGTGAGTGGTAGGCGGTGGACAGCTTGTGCTTAGTGGCACAAGAGCGGAAGAGGTCTTCGACAAGCTGAGACAAGAACGAGCGGCCGCGGTCTGTAAGTAACTGTCGAGATGCGCCGTGGTGGAGAATGACGTCGTGGAGGACAAAATCGGCGACGTCAGTTGCGCAGCTAGTCGGCAACGTCTTTGTTATCGCGTAGCATGTCGCGTAATCGCACTGTAAAAGAACTTTCCTTAAAACAACTGACATTTTCTGGCAGCTGCTTTGCAAGAAAATTTCTGTAAAGCTCCCTTTTCTGTTTTTACTTCTTCTGTTATTTGACAAGTTCTTTCTGTTTTACATTGAAATAATTTTTTCGTTTAAGAACAGTTATCTGTTTTGTATTACAGGAAAATATTTGTTTTCTGTTTAAAATTTTTCTGGTATTTCAATAATATTTTCTGTTTTATTTGACAGAAGTGTATGTGCAAAACAGTTATCCAGTTTGAGGCAGAGAAGAAGTTCTGTTTTCTGTTTATATTTTTTTGTCGCATCACTTTTTTCTGTTCCAGTGTACAGAAGTGTGATATGTAAAGGCAATTTTCCATCGTGATGAATAATGGGTGAACTAGAACTGTTGCTGAAGCCAAGGCTTTGAAAGGGCACTTCTCTTCGTGAGGGCAGTTGCCGCCCTCACGAAGAGAATTTTATTTGTCAAAACATTGACTGTAGGCGATATTCCTTGTTCGACCACTGTTTATAATTTCTAGCCTCCATTTTCATGTGAACTTCTCTCGTTTTAGTTTTCTATCGCGCGTCACATAATGATTACAACTTAACAAATATCATGTAAATATGCAGCTGGTCTCATAATGAAAATCAGGCTCTGCACTCAAAGCGGGAAAATGTTCAGTTGCAGTGCAAAAAGACAAAGTGCACACGTCGCGCTCGTCTGTGTCTCCGTCTTTCCTTTACTCAGTTTTCTTGCGCTCAGTGGTTGTAAAAATAATTTGTACGTTAGGACATTGTAGAAGAAAACAAATTTTTGTTTTATTTGACATGAAAACAACACTGGACAAATAAATAAGAAACATGGTACAATAATAGAACTGCGTATGCACACTAGGTTCAGAAAACAAGCAGCATCTCTTTTCTTCCAGGTGTTATAACAGCTTAACAGTCAATTTACCAGGCTATAGATGAGCTTCCGCTTACCATGGATAGCACGCGTACGTAGAAAAGGAAGAATAGGAAGAAGTACATGCCCTTTCAAAGCAAGGCAAGCGAGTAAATAAGTACGCACATCTAAGTACGCACATCATAGGCACTGATGGCGAAGTTACGGAACTCTACCGACCCTATCAGTAAATTTGTTTTGAATTAGTCATGGCATGTATTCATGCAGTAATTTGCGACAGACAATAGCCTCAAGATGGGTATGCAGTGTGTATGAGGCATCATGGTAGGTGTGCATTATGTCACAGTGTCCAGGTATTGTGGAGTGCACATTGAAGAGGTGTGCCTATTTTCATAATGCAGATAAAATTGATTTAAAAAGGAACTGTTGTGTAAAGTCAGATATTGGTTTAACCATCGTAGCTGAATCGCAAAATAACAAGACTGTTCTTAGCCGAAAATTGTTTAATATAATTTCGCTCTACCGCTTGTTTTTTTCTATGAATGAATTCTGGGGTGTTACGTGCCAAAAGCACTATTTTATTATGGGGCGCGCCGTAGTGAAGGACTCCGCATTAATTTTGATCACCAGGGCATCTTTACCGTGTCGCGAGTGCACGGGACCGAGGTGTTTTTGCATTTCGTCCCCATCAAAAGGCGGCCGCCGAGATTCGATCCTGAGACCTCGTGCTTAGCAGCGCAACACCATAGCCGCTTAGCCACTGCAGCGGGTGTTTTTTTTTTTTCTCAATAAACCAAGGAACCAGCTATTTCATGGAGTCATAAGTGACAAAGAGCAGGTGGCAGCACTAACACTTTGGTAAATAATGCTACAAAGAAGAGCCAGGCTACGGTTTGTTTCGTACAAAAATAGGAACGTTCTTTATTTTAAAGCTAGAAAAACTGATGGCTAAATAATCCACATAAAAACAATACAGAAACAGCGAACTTCTTACTACAGTGCAAGAGAACGAGCTTATATATCAAACCTTAAATGTGCTAAAAAAAACTAAAAATGGCGTCGGCATTAGGTTGATGAAGACTTTTGCTGTAAAACGCAATCGTGAAGACAACTGAATATGGAGACAACTTACCGTGCAAGGCCGTACTGCTTGCTTGGGCGCTGGACCTTGGTTACTCTCTCAGGGTGCCATGCTGCGACTGACCTGAAAACAACAGTGGTGATTTAATATATTGCTATGGAACAGCCGCCACAGTGAGGCTGCACTGAGGAGGAAGAAGACGACGTGGGCCCGCTTGATATAGCGTCGCCATTTTGGCCTTCCGTTAGCTTCCCTGTAAATACATTGTATATAGTATTGGGCTCCAGCTACACGTAGCATTAATTTGGTGGAGGTGGGCGTTTCCCGTACCCGTCATGGAGCTTCGCAGCGGTCACAACGGCGACAGTGCAACTTCGGCTCCGGCCGGCGGCACTTCATCTACGCAACCGTCTCCGCCTGCAGCCCCGACCTACGTAGCCGTCTCCCCCACTCGGGATCCTGGTGTTTTCAACGGAGTCGGCAGTCCTGATGTTGACGACTGGCTCCGCTTATACGAACGTGTCAGCACCAGTCACAGGTGGGATCCGACTATTATGCTTGCGAACGTTCTTTTCAACCTCGACGGAGCTCCACTTGCATGGTTCCAGACTCACGAAGAGGAGATCTCGAGCTGGGATCGCTTCAAAGAGAAGCTCCGCGATCTCTTTGGCAAACCGTTCGGTCGCCAAGTTAATGCCAAGAAAGCCCTTGCCACACGTGTACAGACGTCGACCGAGTCCTACGGGTCGTACATTCTCGACGTCTTGGCCCTTTGTGCCAAGGCTGACCCGACCATGTCTGAGGACGATAAGGTTAATCACGTCCTCAAAGGCATTGCTGACGACGCCTTCAATTTAGTGGTGTTTATGAACGTCACCAGCATCGATGCGATCCTCAAGGAGTGCCGCCGCCTCGAGCATGCTAAAAGCCGCCGGGCATCCCAGCACATCACGCGCCTTCCCAACACAGCTGCTACGTCATCATGTGACGACCTCTTCCACCAGCCATCACGATGTGACAACTTGACCCGCATCATTCGTCGTGAGGTCGAAGCGGCACAACCGACGGCCCCTTCATTCACGTCACCTGATCATTCTCCGGTGACAATCTCCTTGATCCAGGCCGTCGCCCGTCAAGAGTTGTCCAACGTCGGCCTGCAGTCCATTCGTTCCATAGGCTCGGAACCTCTTTCTCCACGCACGTCCCCACCGCGTTCTTCTTACTCCTTTTACGGACAGCGCAACCCCTCCGAATGGCGAACCTTGGACGACAAGCCGATCTGTTTTAACTGCCGACGCATTGGACATGTCGCTCGCCACTGCCGCAGCCGCTGGACTTCTCCGATACGCTATTCTCCTGATTACCACTCTCGCCCCTCTAGCGCGTCCTTTTCCTTCGTCCCTTCTATGCCCGCTCCATCATCTGACCCTGCGACACCTTTGACACAACCCCGCAACTCCCGCTCGCCTTCTGCCTCCCGTCGTCAATCTCGTTCGCCCCCGTCACGCCGTGCTCCTTCTCCGACCTACGCGCCGCACCCCCGACCGGAAAACTAGACAGTGCAGCTTCTGGAGGTGAAGCTGCAAAGATGACATTGGCTCAAAATCCTCGCTTCACCTTACCCACGAACAAGAATCTTTTGGACGTTCTCGTCGACAATGTTCCTGTGTGCGCGTTGATTGACACCGGGGCACATGTGTCCATTATGAGTGCTGCTCTTCGCCGTCGGCTCAAGAAAGTTCTGACGCCCGCCCTGAACCGAGTTGTACATGTCGCCGACGGAGGGACTGTCGCTATTGTTGGCATGTGCTCTGCCCAACTCACCATTGCTGAGAGACACACCGTCGTTCTCTTCACCGTCATCGAGCATTGCCCTGACGAACCCATTCTCGGTCTGGATTTCCTTGCCAGTCATTCGGCCCTCATTGACTGTTCGGCCGGCTCACTTCGCCTCGACTTGCCTCTTCTTGCCGACCCTGTGGACCCACCTCCAAGCCGTTTGAACTCCATGGATTTTATTCGGCTGCCGCCTCAATCTGTGACGCACGTCGACTTGTTGTCCTCACCAGCTGTACCTGACGGTAATTACGTGGTCGCACCAATTCCGGCAGTTATACTTACAGATGGTGTTACCGTGCCGCACACTGTGCTGACAATGACTGGCAACCGCACCTGCATTCCACTTGTCAATTTCTCGCTAACCGCGCAAGTTCTGCCTGAGGGGATTTCATTGGCTATAATTAGCGCTTTGCACGATGATGAGATCGAGCCATTCACAGTGGAAGATCGTCACAGCTCAGCCCATACCGTGACGTCATCGCACGGTAGTGACGTCGACATTGAGAAGATGGTTTCTTCTGACCTTACACCTGTTCAAGCTGAAGCCCTTTGCTACGTTATTGACGGCTATCCCGACATTTTTGACTTTGACAATCGACCCTTAGGTCAAGCGTCCGTCGTGACCCATCGCATAAACACTGGCGATGCGAACCCTATTCACCGACGTCCATATCGTGTTTCTGCGTCCGAACGAGCTGTTATCCAACAGGAAGTCAAAAAGATGCTTGCAAAAGACATTATCGAGCCTTCCTGTAGTCCCTCGGCTTCTCCCGTCATACTTGTCAAAAAGAAGAATGGAACGTGGCGTTTTTGTGTAGATTATCGCCACCTGAAGAAAATCACAAAAGAAGGACGTCTACCCTTTGCCACGTATTGATGACGCTCTAGACTGCTTGTACGGTGCCACCTATTTTTCTTCTATCGGCTTACGGTCCGGCTACTGGCAGATATCCGTCGACGACATGGACCGAGAGAAGACTGCATTTATTACCCCTGACGGCCTTTATCAGTTCAAGGTGATGCCTTTCGGTCTTTGTAACGCGCCCGCCACCTTCGAACGAATGATGGGCTCTTTGATTCAGGGGTTCAAGTGGTCCACCTGTTAGTGCTATCTGGACGACGTCATCGTTTATTCGCCCACATTTGACACGCATCTAGACCGTCTTTCAGTGATACTTGACGTGTTCCGCCGCGCCGGTCTCCAGTTGAATTCGTGAAAATGTCATTTCGCTCGCCGCCAAATCACCGTCCTTGGAAACCTCGTGGACGCCAGAGGCGTGCAACCTGATCCGGACAAAATTCGCGCCGTTACGAACTTTCCTGTTCCGAAGTCTACCAAGGACGCTCGTAGTTTCGTAGGGCTGTGCTCTTATTTCCGACACTTTGTGAAGGATTTTGCGACCATCGCACGTCCTCTTACCGACCTCTTGAAGAAAGACGCCCCATTTTCTTGGGGACGTGACCATGCCGCATCTTTGTCGCAGCTCACTACTCTCCTTACCACGCCTCCAATTATGGCCCACTTTGACCCGTCTGCCTCAACGGAAGTTCGAACTGATGCCAGTGGTCACGGCATAGGAGCAGTGTTAGCACAACGCCAGCGTGGACATGATCGCGTTATAGCCTATGCCAGCCGACTTCTATCACGCAGTGAGCGCAGTTATTCAATCACAGAGCGCGAGTGCCTCGCTCTTGTGTGGGCTGTTGCGAAATTTCGTCCATACTTGTACTCACGCCCCTTCTGTGTCATCACTGATCACCACGCGCTCTGCTGGCTATCCTCGTTCAAGGACCCCACGAAACGACTCGTTCGCTGGGCGTTACGCCTGCAAGAATATACCTTCTCCGTGGTATATAAGGCGGGACGCTTGCACCAGGATGCCGATTGTTTGTCCCGCTACCCCGTCGACCAAATGGCTGATGCGGACGCCAACGCTTGCGTTTCCTCTGTGTCCCAGTTGCTTGAAATCGGCAACGAGCAACGGCGCGATCCTTTATTACGAGGCCTCATCGACCGACTGGGGTCAACTCCTGGCGAGGCCTCCGGATGTTTCTCCTTAAGGAGGGGGCATTATACCGCCGCAATTTTGATCCACACGGCCTTGACCTTCTGCTCGTCATTCCATCGCACCTGCGTTCGACTGTCCTCCAGCAACTTCAAGATGCTCCCTTGGCTGGACACTTGGGCGTCTCGCGCACATACGACCGTGTACGCCGTCGATTCTTTTGACCGGGTCTCGCCCGCTCCGTGCGGCGCTACGTTGCCGCTTGTGAGCCCTGTCAGCGCCGGAAGAAGCCCTCCACACCTCCAGCTGGATGTCTCCAGCCGATCGACATCCCACCGGAACCCTTTTTCCGTGTTGGTGTAGACCTTCTTGGACCGTTTCCTCTCTCGGGCTCCGGAAATAAATGGGTCGCCGTCGCTACTGATTATGCTACGCGGTACGCAATCACCAGAGCCCTTCCGACAAGTTGTGCTACTGACGTTGCTGACTTTCTGCTCTAAGACATCATTTTAGTGCACGTTGCTCCGTGCCAATTACTCACTGACCGTGGCCGCAGCTTTCTGAAGGCAGTCGTCGAGGACACCCTCCGCTCCTGCTCGACAAAGCACAACTTCAGCACGTCCTACCACCCACAGACCAACGGCCTCACGGAGCGCCTGAACCGGACCATCACCGACATGCTTTCGAAGTACGTTGCGACCGACCACCACGACTGGGAACTTCACTTACCATATGTGACGTTCGCGTGTAAATCATCGCGTCACGACACCGCCGGTTATTCACCGTTCTATCTCCTATGTGGCCGAGAATCCGTGTTGCCCTTGGACACTTTGCTGCCCTCGGCCACACGTTCCGCCACTGAATACGCCCGCGACGCGATCGCACACGCCGACCACGCGCGCCAGCTCGCCCGCACCAGCCTCGAGGCCTCACAGGAGCATCAGAGATGCCTGTATGATTGCCACCATCGTGACGTGCACTTTTCTCCGGGTTCTCTGGTGCTTCTCTGGTTACCCGTTCGACGTGTGGGCCTTTCCGAAAAGCTGCTGTGGCGCTACACTGGCCCTTACCGTGTGGTACGACAAGTGACCGATGTCACGTATGAAATCATCCCCGCCGATCTCTCAGCGTCATCATCAGCTGCAAGTGACATCGTTCACGTGGCGAGACTAAAGCCATAACAGACACCTTTCACCGCGGATGTGTAGATTAAGTACCGGGACGGTGCTTCTACTGCCGGGGGTGATGCTACGGAACAGCCGCCACAGTGAGGCTACACTGAGGAGGAAGAAGACGACGTGGGCCCGCTTGATATAGCGTCGCCATTTTGGCCTTCCGTTAGCATCCCTGTATATCAATTGTATATAGTATTGGGCTCCAGCTACACGTAACATTAATTTTGGCCTTCCGTTAGCTATATGTATGGCAGTAGCATTACTGTACAAAACTGTGTGAAGCGCTTCAGCGCGATACTTTTTTTGGGAGAGTGGTCAAGAAGGCCCTGCAATGTGTGCGTATGTGAGTACCGTGTGGGAGGCCACTTCCAAATAATGTTTATTCCAGCCAGACAACTATTTCGTTTCAGGTAACTGCAGAATATTAGTACGTGGCCAGTCAGTGGCACCGTATACACTTTGAAACAAACAGCACTCACCATGGGACTAAATGTACACGCCCCCCCCCCTCCCACATACACACAACACACACGCACACAACACTTACACAGCTCACACACACATGCACACGCACACAACACACACAACTCCATGTTGGTGGTCGCTGTTTGTTTAAAAAATGTAGAAGCCTATAAATAACATTATACATACAAGCTTCATTTTATTATTTTCATTATACACTAAACTAAAGGGTCTGTGAACCTGAGGTTAATTGACGCGTCTGTGGTTTTCTTTTTTAAGAGCAGTTAAGCATACGAAAGGCGAAATATTCAGAATGAATATTGCTTCATTTTAAAGGAACAATAATCAAGGAAGAAAAAGACAGAAAAAGATCTCATGTTGGTCTCCACCGGTTCAGGTACAAGTGTAATTACGACCCTCCCACTAACTTGGGCGTTTTGTTGGTTGTTTTTATGTGATTCACCTGTTCACGACAATATTAACAAAGCGTTTGTGCAACTATGGTTGAAACATTTTTTAAATCCATGCAGCCTGTTAGAACGTGATATCAAAAACGAATATGCGCATTGTATGATGACTTCGGCTTTTACAACTGTCCTAAACTGATCTTACTATTCACTTGAGGGCACATGTTGAAATTGCGGAATTCAAGCCGATCAGTGGAGAAGTGATGGAACGACTTGATTACTTCTTGGCCTCAATTTCAGAATTTGTACATATGCTTCATATAGAATACTTATGAAGTAATTTAGTGAATCGTTCTAAATAGCAACCTGAACATTGCAATCTGTCGCTCATGTCCACTTCTTCATGTAATCCATATCAATAGGCCGAATTCTGCTATGTGCTCCATGCGTATTTTTTTTAAATATTTCGAACTAAAAGTCGCAGTTTCGCCGGAGAGGCGAAGCATCGATTGCGATAGCAAATTAGTAGGCAGCTATACGAAGTAAGGGTACTAGTTTTATCGGCAGTATAAGCTTTCGCTTACTAACTGATTAAGAAGCATGGTGTTAGCGCGCACAAGCAAACATGAACACATCACATTCGATGTGCACAGACACTCGCTGTCAAAACGTTGGTGTCAGCAAGTGCAGTAGCAGCAGCGAGCGAAGTGGCCTTCGCGCGATCTGTCGGTTCAACGTAAGAGCGGCGGGAACATAGCGCGCACAAAGGCACGAGCCGTCTGCAGATCACTTTCTAGATACGGTGCGCGGTCGCGCGCGCCAGCTAGGCACTTGTTCGCGGAGTCGAAGTCGCCCCCCCCCCCCATCTTTGATGATGATAGCAATGTTATTGTACCGCCGGATAAGGAGGCCCCCTACTCTCCCTCCCCGGCACACAGGCCTTGGGGACGGGACCGGAACCACCGCGATAAGAAGCAAGCAAAGAGATCTTGACTCTTCGCGGCTTCTTCCGCAAGGCAGATGGCATGTTGCTGTGGGGTAGGGTCCTCGCTCCGCAGGAGGGCTTCCCAGGCCTCTGTACAATTTATGTTTGCTTTAGCCCCTGGGGAGCTAGCGCATTCCCAGATTATGTGGTCGAGGGTCCCTCTCACCCCACAGTGTTTGCACTTATCGTTTTCTCTATCAGGTATAACATCGCATGCCCAGACCGGGTTGACGAAGTTCCCAGCTTGCAGGCGCCGCCATGCGACTGCCTCTCTATTGTTTAAACTTTTATCCTGTGGTGGCACCAGTCTCCTGCGTAGCCAATAATTTTTGACAATTTCCGTATAAATTTTGCAGACATTCGTCCATGCTGCGGCAGTCGGGTGGTTCCACAGCAACCCGGAAGTAGAGAGCTCGGGCTAACTCGTGAGCCGCCTCGTTGCCAGGAACGGACGTGTGTGAAGGGGTCCAAATTAGGCTAATTTTTATGTTTAGCCGTCTACTGGCCAGAACCCTTGCAGCTTCCGGCGAGATCCTACCCTTTCTAAAATTCCAGATGGCCGTTTTGCTATCGCTAATTATAAAATTTGCTTCCGTTCCCACGCAAGCGAGCGCTACGCCCTTTTGCTATGAGAGACTGTTCGTGCTTTTCCGTGTACATCTGCCCTTTGTTTATCCATACCCCGATATATTTGTATTCGGCCACTCGGGGTATTTCATGGCCTTGTATTGTAAGCTCCTGATCAGTTGTATCGTTCAAAAACAGCTCACCGGACTTAGCTGCACTAAAACTGAAACCTAAACTGTCTCCTTCGTCCCCACAGTAATTAACCAGAGTTTGCAAATCTTCCTGGCTATCTGCTAACAGTACAATATCGTCGGCACACATTAAACCGGGTAGTCGTTGCTCAACAACCTTTTCGCCTAATCAGTACGACAGATTATACCCGAGATTGCTTCGTTGTAACTTTCTTTCCATGCTTATCATATAAAGCATGAACAGCAGCGGTGATAGAGGACAACCTTGCCTTAATCCTTTGTGAACCTCGACAGTTCTCGTACTCTTAATTCCTTCCCATGTTATTTCTACATTATTTTCTCGATATAGTTCCTGTTCCGATATAGTTCCGATATAGTTCCGATATAGTTCCATATTAAAAGCGGAAGGCATTAGCTCATGACCGATGCCTTCCGCTTTTAATATGTTCCTACAGGAGTTCCCTGTTCACGTAGTCGTATGCACCGCTTATGTCGAGGAAGGCTAAATACAGAGGTCTATTTTCCGCCTTACCTATTTCTATGCACTGGGTAAGCACGAACAGGCTATCATCTAAGCGTCTACCACTTCTGAACCCGTTCTGAAGTTCTGCGAGTGTTCTATTACTTTCTACCCATGACTGCATTTTTAATTTCACCGCCTGCATCACCAGCCTATATATAACTGATGTTGTCGTAATTGGTCGAAAGGATTTATGTTCTTCTTATCACCTTTCCCTTTATCAATCAAATTCATATTACTCGGTTTCCAGCTGTGCGGAATTTGCTTATTTGTTATGACTGCCTCCAATGCTTTTATCAGCGTTTCCTTGCTTCTTGGGCCAAGTTCATTAATTAACTTGATTGGAATTTCGTCTATCCCCGTGGACGTGCATTTTGGAACATTTGCTTCCGCCTTTTTCGAGTTAAGATCGGTCAGTTCTAAGCTGTTTTCTGTTATGCTATTCTGTGTTGTTCCCTCACTTGGGGCGATTGCCCTATCGTCTTTCCTAAATGACTCTGCTATAACTGAACCAATGTAGTTCACAGCGTCATCTCCCTCTAACCAATTTCCTTCGCCATCGTGAATCTGTTCCTGTTTTCTGTTATTAGCTTTACCGAGCCAGCTTATATGGCTCCAGTATTTTCTTGACCCCCCTTTAGTTGGATCGCGAACTTCAGCCAGCCAGCGATCAGAGGACTGCTTTATTTTTGCCTGGACGAGGACCTGCACTTGTTTCTTTTGTCGATAATATTCCCATTTTTGGCCTATTTCCTCTTCAGATAACTGCGCCCTCTTTGCTTCTCTGTGTTCCCGAGATGCCCACCGTCGTTGTTCGATGGCCTCTCTAATTTCCTTATTCGACCAACTTCGTACGAAGGCTTCCTCTTTCCTCTCCAGCGGTTTACTCCTTTTACTTTTATTTTTGTACTAATGAGTAGTTCTAACTGATTATAATCCCACCTTTCCATGGGATGTTTCTCTATTGCTTCCTCTATGTCAGCCGCTATTTGCGCTATTTGCGCGTCATTTAATTTTGCGTACTCTTTTTGACTCACCTGCATTTCTCTTTTGAGTAGGGCAACCAACTTTAGACTAATACGCTTATGATCACTTCCGAGGCTGTACTTCCCCTCTTCGTCTATTTCCATTATTGCTAGCTTGCTATAGAACCCCTGCGACATTAATCAGTAGTCAATGGTCGTTTGTCTGTTACGGGACTCCCACGTGATTTGTCCCTCACACTTAGTTTCTCTATTTACTATAACTAGGTTGTGTCGCTCACAGAAGTATAGCATCAACTTCCCATTACATTCTGTGTATCCATCCAGATCTTCGATGTGGCCATTCATGTCACCCAGCAGACAAATATCGGCACCTTCTCCAAGCTGCTTTATATCATCATCGAGACACTTCACTAGATCTTTGTTCTCTTGCCTGCATTTGTCCCCTGTCCCTAAATAAACTACTGCTAGCCATGCCTTTTTACCGGCAATTGTACCTGCTACCCAGACATGTTCTTTGCAAGTTAACTTTATTCTTTGCCAATTTGTTTCTTGGTGTATGAGCATACCTACTCCTCTTCCCTTCCTCTCCGTTGTTATTCTATTGCTCCCTTCCGAGACGTGGCCTTCAATAAACGGTGAGTCTTCTAGATCCCTGAGATCTGTTTCGCATAGCGCGTATACACCTACTTCTTCGTCCTTTAACTGCTGTTCTATTTCTAACCACCTCGCTCTCTTTCTACCGCCTTGCATGTTTATGTACCTGATCCTGGTGTTAAATTTCTTTGTAGTTTTCTTCCTGGACCTGCTAGTGGCCATTTTTTTGGCGTCAGCCTCTATTGTTGCACTTTCTACACTGTTTCTACCTACCCCTACGCCCTGAGGTGCAGTGGACCCCCTAAAAAAGCTACTGCCCGACCTGCCAGGCGCCAGCCGATCTCGGCTCCTAGCCTTCCAATAAAGTGGATGCCATCTCGTGTAAAGCCTCCGCCAAAGCCTGCTCTATGCACTTCTTTGTTTATGTCTGCCACTTCAAATCCTTTCTCCTGGCTTAGCTTTCTTATCTCACGATTAACAGCCACAACGTCCTTGGCAATTGCTCCGTTCCTTCCTTGCACCTCCGGCACTGTGCATACCACGATCTGGACTTGCTGTGCTATCGCCCTTAAATCGTCAACTCCCTCCGCTAATCTTTCCACTACTTTTGCAGCTTCACCATTCAAGCTATCATTTAGCCCCGCCGCTACCACTACCAAATTGCGCTCTGCAACATTCTCAGAAAGCTCGCTTTTTGTTTCTCTCAGTACTGCGTCCATTGTCCTGCCTGGGAACGTCCCGAGTGCTACCCGCTTATCACCCTTTGCACGCTCCATTATAGCTCTTTTGCACCTCCTCATATTTGAATCACCACCGATAAGTACTAGGGCATTCTTTCCCTCCCTCCTAACTTCCAGGTTATGGTTATCATTGGCTATGAGCTCATTCCTTGGGGTTAGCTTGTTCCCCTCCTCTCCTCGCGCTCGCTGGCGCCCCTGTGGCTGCAGCGTCGCCTCACTCGGGGCGTGTTGCGCTGCTTCACTATAACTATGCCGATTCACTGGCGGCGAGCCGACTCCCGCTTGCTCTGGCTCCCTGCCTCCCATTTCGCCTGTAGGGTCTACCCTACTTTCTGTGCTTTTGCCACCGGCTTGGTGTCCCGACCCATCATTCTCCGCTGCCCGCGTCTCAAGCGCGTCGAGCCGCCTATGCAGTTCTGCTCTCCTTTCCCTCTCTTCTCCAAGCTCGGCCACGGTTCTTACTAATTGCGCGGCCTGGACCGCTTCCACCTTGACCAACTCGGAGACTTTCGCCTGCAAAGCTACCCGCTCCTCCCTCAGGTCTGCTTTCAGCTCTTCGAACTTTGCTGTCGAATTTCCTTCCAGTTTTTGGACTGCTTCCCTGACCCCTTCGCACAGCCTGCACGTAAAGCTAGACTCCTCCGCGTCTGCTAAGCTCTCGAAACTGGTCTCGTCGAGGGAGCACTAGCGCAGGCACTCGTCGCACTGCACTTGCTCCGCGTCCCCCAGGGCCTTCCCTTTCTTTGCTTTCATCGCTAGGCCTACGTCCTTAGGCTCAACGAGCAAGTCCGCCAATTCACTTCGAAAAGCTAGCTGAGATAGTTAAATAAGCCTATCAAATAGGTCCCGCCTAGCACCTAGGCCTCACGAGGGAAACCGCCAGACCTAGACAAAGCCGGTACGTTTACCACGCTTACCACGAATTCTAAATTTGCGCTCCTGCTCCATGCAAAAGAAAACAGTTCAAAAATGTCAGCTAATAAAAAGAAAAAAACAGTATTTAGCTACGAACGAAGTCACTGAAGCCTCGACACAGGAGCGTCCGCGGCATCCATCCACAACTTCAACTAACCAGACTTGCCATGTTGACGAGTCTGGCTCTGGAGCGCCCTCTGGTGCGGGACCGCGAACGGCCACGCTGTTGGTGCTCTCCGGTGGTTTCCTCCAGCCTTGGGAACGAGTCGGTTCTGACGCGAAAGTCCTCGTTCCCGCGCCTGACCTTGGAACGACCCCGGGGATCCACCTCGGCAGTCGCTCCGGCTTGCTGCTGCTGCTTCTGAAGTTGCTGCTGTAGCATGTTGATCTTTCGTTCCCACTGCCTCTTCTTCACCTCGTAAGGAACACGGTAGAGTTCTCTACATTTTCTGTCACCGAGCGGGTGTCCTTTCCCGCACAGTTGGCACTTGGGTTCACATAAATGGTCTTGTGGTGGTTACTCCATGCCCCAGCCACGACAGTTCACATTCGCGGGGTCCGGGCAGACGTCCTCGCGGTGTCCGAGCCACCCGCAGGTGTTACAGACTTCGTACCTCTTGCGGCAGATTACGAAGCGTTGCGCCACGGGCGTGAGTCTCACCCACCGTCTTCGAACAGTATTAAAACTGTCCTCGACGTTCTTCCGAGTCGTCGCACTCCCAGGACCGGAGGATTCCCGTAGATTTGCAGCCTTTTCAAGATGTCTGCGTCCGAGAAGCAGAAAGGGACTTCATGCACGACGCCTTTACCGCAGTCCTCCGGCGTAGCGACGTACGTAGTCTTATCGATCTTTTCCCCTTCGAACACGAGGAGCTTCAAGTCGGCGTATTTCCGCTCCCTTTCCGCGCTTACGGTGGCGATGAGAATGGAATGTTGCTTCACATTCATCGAGATGACGTCCTCTCCGGCGGCGTCTGGGCTGACGCCAGCCGCCCTAAATAATACGTCTGCCAATACGCACTTCCGTAATTCATTAGACGTACGAAACCGCCGTGCGGCCTCATGACTACTTTCTCGGCACCGTCCGGAAGTAGGGCAAATTGCCTTTCAACTGACTTAGCTGCCATCTTCCTCCCTGTGAGATTCTCAGTGGCTCGCTGCCGTTCTATATGGCGTGCCTCGTTGTTCACTAGGGGGCCGCTTTCCCTTTCTTTTTTCAAACGTACCATTGCCCCGGCACGTTCAATTCTTCTGGATCGATCTTCGCACCTTCTACGGTCTCCATCATAGTCTGCGAGCTGAGCCTCCGCCGCCGCCGGTGGCTTCTCGCCGCTATGTGGAACCTTAGGCTTAGCTCACCATACAGCGCGTCGAACACTTCAAAGTCTCCAAATCGTGGGAAAATGATGGCCCACCTTGGAAAAATTTATATCCTAGGTGTCCGTTCGTCGAGTGCTGTTGATTCCAGCAGAAACCAAGACCGGCGAATCCAACTTGTGCTCGAGCAATCGGAGTCGGCGGAGCCCATCGAACGCACGTCTGCGCGCACGTTCGTCGTTGTCTTCTCCCCCCCCCCCTTCCCGTGCTGCCTCCGTCATTTCCCCTTGCGCCGGTCGCGACATGCGCGGCAGCCAACAAATCACACGTCAGGTATTCTCTTATCCATGTCTGGCGGAATGGCACAAGGTAGAAAATGGTCCTGATATTTAAAGCGGTGGACACATTGCGTTAACTGTATCGTTTTAGTTAAGTGAAACAATGACACATGCTGCTTTGCTTTTCTTTACTAAATGTGTTGCTGCAGTTCAATTTATGCACATTTTGAGCATTTGTTGCTGATTTTTGCAGTCCACCATTTCCAGTTATTCTTTGGGAGAGTCAGGAAGTGAGGCTACCAGGCAACATGCGAGCAATTCTTCGTGGCCAGGAGCGTGATGACAGCATAGCTTCGCGGTTCGACTACCAGCATCTTCTGCGCTGTGCTTTTAAAATAACCAGATAGTACAAAAGCCAAGGAGTCCAGTGTTCCCTTCAACTATTTTGAAAATGAAGCAGCTTAGTCAGTGGCCAAGCAAAATCATTTCCCGACGGTCACGCACTAAAACACTCGAACCGCAGCTAGCTAAGCAATAAAATCAATACTGGATACCATATGCCCTCATATGCAGCGGGTTCATATGCCAGCATCAAAGCAAATTAACTATTACACAACAGAAAAGAATCGCACTTTGCGACAACTTTATTAAACTAAACACTCGATCGTAGCTAGGAGCTAACGTCGCTGAGTGAGCTTTCTTGAGAGCTCACGCATGCTTTTTTTCTCGCAGCCGCAGCAAAAAAAGAGTACATTCTGAAAAGGGAAGCATGAACAATATTAAATTTGTCAAGCCCACTGGCTAGCCCTTACGTGTGCTGTAATAAAATCTAAAGCTAAATTTATTACCCAAATCCCAGGTTATCTCACAAAGTGCAACGTACGCTGAAATGTCGTAACACGTAGTTGCTAAATTTTGTCACTGTCCGCTTGTATTTTCCTAGTGGGCTACATTGTATGTCGTTCTATGTCATTAACATGCGGAAAATATTGGGTGAAAGAATATGTCGTGCACTGTTTGTAATGTACTTGAAAAGAAAATCAACCACCTCTTACCGTTTTCGAAAACATAAACGCAGCAGTGCCGACATGCGTTGACTCGAAGGGCAGCCATCTTGATTATGGCACGGGGCATCAAAGCAGTACCGCAAACAGCGCGTCGTGCGTGGTATATGCAAAAAACAGCGTGTATGAAAAGAAAGAAAGTTGAAATTTAATTTGATTGTTTTTTTATGCAGTTGAAATAATTGAAAACGGTTATAATTTAGTTTTGACTCAATTTATAGGCTAGAGATCAAGAAGAACCGAAAATTTCTGTTTTTTCTTTTAACAAATTTCTGTCATAGAGCATTCACAAAAAATTACTGCGGTACAGAAAATTTATGTAAATTTTCTTTAACTACTTTTTTTACAGCGCAGTAGCGACGGCGATCCACTTATTCCCTCTAGTCGTCGTCGGAAAGGGGCCAAGCAGGTCAAGGCCTACGCGAAAGCAAGGCTCATAGGGAATTTCAATTGGATGGAGTCGTCCAACAGGTGGCAGGGGCGGTTTCTTACGGTGCTGACACAATCCGCAAGTTGAGACAACGACGCACAGAGTGGCAGAGACCCGGCCAGAAGAAGCGGCGTCGTACGTGGTCGTATTTACCCAAACTCCATGGTGTCTCGCCGTCGCTGCATCGTGAAGTTGTTCGAGAACGACGGACCGCAGATGCCGAGGAAGGACAAGGAGCAACTCAGGACGTCAGGGTTGCGGCGGTAGAGGATGCCGTCGTGCAGCACGAACAGGCTGCACGTGCCGTCGGTGCTGGCAGATTGCATTCTGGCGATGATGGGCTGTAAGGATTCGTTGCGTTGTTGTTCAGCGCGCATGTCGGCGATGTTAGCAAAAGCCATCACGCAGGTCGCCGGATCATGCGCAGCAGGATGAGGAGGATCCACAGGGTGATGAGAGAGGCAGTCTGCGTCCTTGTGCAGACATCCACACTTGTTGACAGTAAATGAAAATTCCTGGAGCCGAAAGTCCAGTGACCAAGCCGTCCTGTCGGGTCCCGGAGAAAAGACAGCCAGCAGAGGGCGTGGTGGTCTGTAACGACCGAAAACGTGCGGCCGTACAAATATGGCCGGGACTTGGCGACAGCCTAAACTAAAGCCAAGCACTCCCACTCGGTGATGGAGTAATTTGTCTCGGGAGGTGACAGCAGGCGGCTGGCGTAAGCTATCAGGCACGCGGTACCATTCTGCTGGTGGGCGAGAACAGCGCGGATGCCGTGGCCGCTTGCGTCAGTGTGTGCTTCGGTCGGTGCAGATGGATCAAAGTGGGCAAGTATGAGAGGGATGGTCAGAAACCCGATGAGAGCAGCGAACGCGTGAGCCTGCTCCGGGCTCCATTAAAATGGTGTGTTCTCCTTTAGAAGGTCTGTCAATTGCCGAGCAGCGTTGACGAAGTTTTTGACGAAATGGCGAAAGAACACAGGCCGACGAAGCAGCGCACGTCAGAAGCAGAACGTGACAGAGAAAAACTTCGAACGGCGCGAACTTTTTCTGGATCTGGTTGTACACCGGATGTGTCAACGAGTTGTCGCAACGCGGTAATGTGATGGCACCTGAATGAAAATTTTGTGGAGTTCACTTGGAGGCCTGCTTTTCCGAAGACCGCAAGAATGGCATCGAGTCGGGTAAGGTGGCTGCCGAACGTGGGATAAAAAACAATAACGCAGTCAAGGTAACAAAGACAGGTTGTCCATTTGTAACCTGGCAGAAGCGAGTCCATCATAATTTCAAACGTCGCAGAAGCATTGAATCGGCCGAAGGGTATGACTTTGAACTGATCTAAACCACCCGGAGGGATGAAGGCCGTCTTCTCGCGGTCCATTTCATAAACTGAAATCTACCAGTAACCGGATCGAAGATTGATGGACGATAAATATTCAGCTCCGTGCAACCAGTCCAATGTGTCATCGATGCGTGGTAGTGGGTAGACGTCTTTTCGTGTGGTCTTCTTTAGGTGGCGATAATCGACGCAAAAGCGCCAGGTACCATCTTTTTTTTTCACAAGTATGACAGGCGTAGTCCAAGGGCTCGCTGATGGTTCGATGAGCTCTTTGCGGAGCATTTTGTCTCTTTCTGATTGAATGACTCGACGTTCAGCATGTCATACACGATGAGGACGCCGACGAATAGGATTCGTGTCTCCAGTGTTTATACGGTGGTGAACAACAGATGTATGACCTAAAAGCCTGTCGCCGAAATCAAGGATGTCACTGTGCAATTGGATTGGAGACGTATGTCCGTGGCGTGTGCAGAGGTGAGGTCAGCTGCAATTATTTTCGCGAAGTCATCCGTTAACGAACGAGAGCTGTGAACTGCAATTGACGCTAATAAACCACTCTCGGCATTCAGAATCTCAATTTCAAATTCGGAAGTACTAGAAATGCTGGCCAAGAACATGCCGGCCGGAGGTACCTGAGGGCACAGGCTCAACTCAGAAGCGGTAGAACGACGTCGTTATTAGTAACTGGGACCAGCGTATGCGGAACAGCAACGTTCCGGTTTAAAAGCACGTCGACGATGGGGCGAAGCACATCTTCATCGTCAAGAACCTGTGGCTGTGCGGTAAAAGTTCCGTAAGTGACTGCCTCGGGTGACAGACGCACGTCGTGAAGCGAGCACAAGTGCGCTGGGGCGGTGTCGGAGCATTGGCGAGTCCTGGCAGTTCCAACTGAAGAACGCCGGTTGTGCATTCGACGAGAGCAGAATGACGGGATAAAAAGTCCTATCCAAGGGTAACGGCGTGATGGCAGTTGTCGATCACAGCAAAGGGAACCGAAGTAGGGGGCCGGCTGTACTTAAACGCGCAGTGCACTTACCAAGAACAACCAGCACGCCACCGTCGACAAGACGAAGCACTCGGGCAGCTGCTGGGGAAAAGACCTTTAAACGCCTATGTAAGCTACCACTCAACACAGATACGTTGGCTCCAGTGTCGACGCGTGCTTGGACAGGTATGCCGTCTATTTTAAGCTCAATAACATTTCTCTCTGTGGGCGCAGACAGAGGATTTGCTGCAGTAGTAGTTGAACCCCAACAGCAGAAGGATTATTTGAGGCGACAGAACTGAGTGACACAGTGCAAGCACCTTATTTGAAAAGGCTCATAATTTCTTTTGCTGCTCCTCAAGCGCAGTTTTAATGCTGCGAAGCATTTTTATATTTTCTTCTTGATGCTGGGCATCGAGTTTTGTCCACCGTTCTTACGCCGCCTGCCTTCGCTCTTCAAGGGCCAGGCACCATTCATCATACTCAAGCATTCTCTGATGAATTTCTACTTCTTTTTGGCGTAGAAGGAACTCAGTCTCCTCTATCCTTCGCAAAAGATTGAGCCCCATAGCCTGGAGGCCTCTGATCCCTGTAAAAGGAAAAAAAAACCAAAACCAGGTGTAAAACAAATTGCGCTCATGTTAACATAGTTCCCGATTACTTTGTCTCACAACTCATTCACTCCGACAGCAGCAGGCTATCACATCGTTCCGCACCGTCTAATGAAATTCGTCACTAACGAAAGTTAAGCCTCTACTCAAATTGAAAAATACAAACTGTCACAATCTGCCCGGGTTGGTTAACGAGGGAGGGCTCGAGGCGCCCTCCGTTAGACAGACGCTCCGCAGGGTGGTGGTGACGAACGATGACTGCCTGCCGAGCAACTGTGCTCGTCGGCGTTTATTGCGGTGCGGTGACCAATGTTGCCTACTGCCTACTGAGCCTGGCAGGCCACCGAGCCTGGCGGGCCAACGAAGATAATACCCGAGGGGGCGTCATATGCTTGTTGCACCTCCTTACCCCCAGTTTGTTTCTCGACAACAAACGTCCAAGTTCAAAGTACGAGGCTCTGCCTCTGCCCTAGCTGAGTCTACGGTTACTGCTATCCAGGCGAGTAACGGTCCAGCGGCCGCCGCCTTTAAGAACTCCGCCTGGGCACCGGTGTTGACGGGCCGGGTGTCGCAACGCCGGGTGCTGCCTGAGCCAGCCTCACTCCGTCCGGAGGGTCCGAAGTGGTCGGCCTTGTGAGTGGTGCTGGAGTTGACGGAAGCCCAACGGGCGCTGCACCACTGGCAACGCTTGCCGTCTCCGAGGTGGGTGGTACTCCACTGGAAGCGAATGGTGTTGCCGCTAGTCCTCCTGCGGGCTGGAACTCTGAAGGGGCAGTCGAGGGTGCTGGCCAGGTCCTGAGGCGAGGTCTACCATGGTCGGCGTGTCTTTGCCACGTGGCCCCATCTGGCATGCGGACGAGCAGCGATGAGGCCCTCGAAGGAGGCAACACCTGTCCGGTGGACCAGGGTGGGCCAGGACGGAAGTTCCTGGCGAAAACTGAAGCACCCAACTCCGGCAAAGGCCCGGGACGGCACGCTCGGTCAGCAGCCAGCTTCTGCTTCAGTTGCTTCAGGAGCACTGTGTATCGGAGGTCCGGAAGCAAGACGTCCAAGGCTGTCTTGACCGTCCAACCCAGCAGGATCTCGCAGGGGACACGACCAGTGACATCATGGGGCGTGGTCCGGTACTGGAACAGTATCCGGGCAATTTGCGTCCGGAAATCCCCAGTCTGGCTCTTCTTGAGCTTGTCCTTCATGGTTTGCACCACCCGCTCGGCTTCAGCGTTTGAAGCAGGGTGGTACGGCGGAAGCATCACCCGGCGGATTCCATTCTTCGTCAGCCAGGCCGGGTACTCTGTGATGGGGAAAGCAGGACCATTGTCAGACACGATGACGTCCGGCAACCCCTGGGTGCCGAAGACCTGTCGTAGCGCTGCAATGGTCGCGCCTGCTGATGGAGTGGTGACACGTAGAACCTCCACCCACTTCGAAATGCGTCTACCACCACCAGGAAGTAATGGTCCTTGACGCGCCCCCCAAAATACATATGTAGGCGGGACCAGGGTCTTTGTGGGAACTGCCAGGGGGTGATTTCCACATGAGGTGAGGCGCGCTGATGCTCCTGGAAGATTTGGCAGGTCTGCACCATGTGAGCGATGTCCTGGTCCTGGCCAGGCCACCAAACATGGCACCGGGCCAACATCTTGGTCTTTTCCACGCCAGAATGACCCGCGTGCAGCAACTGCAGAATCCTGGAGCGGAGACATTGTGGGATCCACACCCTGGAACCCCACAATAGGCAGTCCTGCTGCAAGCTCAGCTCGGCGACCTTGTGAATATAGGCCTGCTGAACCAATTAATGCTCACGGGACACCGCCTTGACCACTTGAGAAAGGACTGGATCCCGGCTGGTCGTTCGCAATACCACATATCTGGAGAGTACCCCGGGTACACGTGCTCCAGAATGAACACTTCTGCAGGTTCTCGAACGGCATCACGCACCCCAGGCAGGGGCAGGTGGCTCAGGGCATCAGCAGGTCCCAGGCCCTTTCCCGGACGGTAAACCAGCTGGTAACTGTGAACTACCAGCCTCAAGGCCCAGCGTACAACTCGAGGAGATGCCTGTACGGAAACTGCTTTGTCAGGCCCCAGCAGCCCCAACAGAGGCTTGTGGTCCGTCACCGCCTCGAACTTCCGGCCCCACAGATACCAGTGGAAGCGTTCGACACTGAACATGAGGGCCAGGCCTTCCTTGTCCAGCTGGCTGTAAGGTTGCTCTGCAGCATGAAGACGTCGAGAAGCAACCGACACAGGGCGTTCCTGGCCATCCTTGTCCCGGTGCGCCAATATGGCCCCCACGCCTTAGGCGATGCATCTACGGTCAGGACGACAGGCTTGGCAGGATCGAAGTGTCCTAGCACTGGAGCCTTGGTGATTAGCTTCTTGCTGCGCTGGAAGGCACGGTCCTGCTCCTTCTTCCAGACCCATTGCTGACCATCGCGAAGCAGAAGATGGAGCGGCTGCAGATGCTCCGACAGGTTCGGCAGAAAACTCCTGTAGAAGTTGATGAGGCCGAGGTAGCTCTGAAGCTCCTTCTTGTTCTGGGGCTTAGGCGCCTTCAACACAGCACCAACTTTGCGGGGAGCCGGGGCAAGGCCAGCCTGAGAAATGACATGTCCCAAGTACGCAACACTGGGGGCCAGGAAAATGCACTTTTCCAGCTTGAGCTTGAGGCCGGCGTCCGGCAGTCGTGCCAGGACGTTGCGCAGGTGTTGCAGGTGGTCCCCGTCGTCGCTGCCAGTAACCAGGATGTCATCCAAATACACCGCCACGTGCCTCATGCACCTGAAAAGGTTGTCCATCTCGCTCTGAAATATGGTCGGGGCTGACGCCACGCCAAACGGTTAGCACGTGTACTGGATGAGCCCCAAAAGTTGTCGATATTGTGACATACTTTCGGGAGGCATCCTGGAGCACCAGCTGCTGGTAAGCATCGCTGAATTCAAGCTTGGTAAACTTCTGTCCGCTGGACAACGCTGAACAGAGATTTTCAATCCGGGGCAGCGGGTACTTCTCGACGGTCGCGACGGGGTTGATGGTAACCTTGAAATCGTTACAGATCCTGACACTGCTGTCTTGCTTGAGGACTGGTACGATGGGAGTGGCCCATTCAGACGTCTTGACGGGCACCAGGATGCGCTCTCACTGCAACCGTTTCAGCTCCTGGGTGACCCTGTCCTTCAGGGCGAATGGCAGTGGGCGAGGCTTGAAAAAACGTGGCCGGGCTCCCTCAGGTACATAGATGCCAGCCGTTGTGCCGGCGAATGTGCCCACCCCTGGCTGGAACGGGGACTTGAACTCGGTTACCAGGCTTGGGACGTCTTTCACCACATGCAGGCTGGCTTCCTGGTACTCTGGCACACGATTGCCCAGTGCATGGATCCAGTTTCGGCCCAGCAAATTCGGCGACGACCCCTTGGTAAAGTAAAGGGGTAGGGTTGCCTCCCTGTCGCCAAAGCGAACACTGACTTGTGCCTGACCCTGGACCTAAGAGAGCTGCCCGGAGTAGCGGCGCAGCATCATACCCGAAGCGTCAACGGACATGCCGGGGAAAGTACGCTTGAAGAGTTTCCCGGCCATCACTGACACGGTGGCCCCTGTGTCCAGCTCCATGAATATGGGGTGCCCGCAGATTTCGACGATCAGCATGTACGGCGGCACAGACGGCGGTACAAGGCCTGTGTGACACCTGTCGAAAATCGGCGGGTCCTCGGCCACGTCGTGTTGCCTGGCCGCGGAAGAACTTACGCCCGCGCCGCGTACCCTTGCCACGGCTACCCTCGCCGCGGGCTTGTGTGGTACCTGGGCTTGAACCAGGCTGCTGCGGCCATCCAGTGTTCGTCCTCCCCTTCGGCATACCCGTGCCAGGTGCCCAGTCTTCGCGCACGTGAAGCATTGTGCTTGAGAGAACTGGCACTGTGAGGGGGAATGGGCACCACCACAGTGATCGCAGGTACCCTTTGTCGCCAACTTGTTGACTGCCGCTTCCGCCGATGGTGAGCCAGTCGCACGGGCAATCTCGTCGGCGTTCTTGGCGGCAGCTTCCATTGCCAGCGCTCCCTTCACGGCGTCATCCAGGAGAGGTCGGGAAGCTCCAGGAGTCGCGTCTGCATGGTGGGGTTCATGCCGCAGACGAAACGGTCCCGGAGCAGCGAGTCCAGCTGGTCCTCGAAGGCGCAGGCACTCGCTAACCCTCGTAGAGCAGCAATGAACTGCCCGGGGTCTCTCCTTCCCGGCGGCTCCTGTTGTTGAAGCGGAAACGCTCCATTAGTGTGGACGGTGCTGGGTCGAAATGCGAGCGCAGTGTGGCGACCAGCTCACCCAGCGTCTTAACAGGAGGCGTGGCTGGCTTGAGAAGGTCGAGCAGGAGACTGAAGACGCGGATCCCGCAGCTGGCCAGGAAAATGTCCCGCTGTTTGGCCTCGGTTGTGTCGTTTGGTTTGCCCGGAAGAACACGTGGACTTGTTCCTCGTACACTGGCCAGGCGGACCCATCTCTCTCAAACGGTGTTAGCAGGATTGAAGTGGCAAAGCTGTCTTGTTTACTTGGATGACGTCGTCGTCTTCGCCGAAAATTTGGACGATCACCTTAGGCGGCTTGCGACAGTACTAGAGGCCATCAAGTCATCAGGGCTCACTCTGAAGCCAGAAAAGTGCCGCTTCGCTTACGATGAGCTTCTGTTCCTAGGCCACGTCATCAGCAAGTCTGGAGTTCGCCCCGACCCGCAGAAGACAGCTGCCATTGCAACGTTCCCGCAGCCCATCGACAAGAAGGCAGTGCGTAGATTTCTTGGCATGTGTGCCTACTACAGGCGATTTGTCAAGGACTTTTCACGTATCGCTGAGCCGCTGACACAGCTAACTAAATGTGACGTCGAGTTCAAGTGGTAAACGCCGCAGGCCGACGCATTTCAAGAACTCAAACGACGCATGCAGTCGCCGCCCGTACTTGCGCACTTCGACGAGCACGCCGATACCGAAATCCACACTGACGCCAGTAGCCTAGGCCTCGGTGCCGTGCTAGTCCAGAGAAAAGATGGTCATGAACACGTGATAGCTTACGCTAGCCGGTCGTTGTCAAAAGCGGAACGCAATTATTCTACAACCGAAAAGGAATGCCTCGCCATCGTTTGGGCTACAGCGAAATTTCGCCCGTACCTATATGGCGGGCCATTCAAAGTCGTCAGCGACCATCACGCTTTGTGTTGGCTAGCGAATTTAAAGGATCCTTCAGGACGGCTGGCGCGGTGGAGCCTAAGACTGCAAGAATATGATATCACTGCAACCTATAAGTCCGGACGAAAACACTCTGATGCCGATTGCCTATCACGCGCCCCCATTGACTCGCCGCCGCAAGATGACGAAGATGACGACGCCTTCCTCGGCATTTTAAGCGCAGAAGACTTCGCTGAACAGCAGCGAGCAGACCCGGAGTTGAAAAACCTCATCGAGTATTTGGAAGGGCACACCGACGTTGTCCCTAGGGCATTTAAGCGAGGATTATCTTCGTTCTCGCTTCAAAACAATCTACTCGTAAAGAATAACTTCTCACCAGTGCGCGCCAACTGCCTTCTTGTTGTCCCGTCAGGACTGCGTCCAGAAGTATTGCACGCCCTACACGACGATCCAACCGCTGGGCCCCTTGGATTCTCCCGGACGCTGTCGAGGATACAGGAAAGCTATTATTGGCCGCGCCTGACCGCCGACGTCGCCCGTTATGTCAGAACATGCCGAGACTGTCACCGACGCAAGACACCACCGACAAGACCAGCCGGATTACTACAGCCAATCGAGCCTCCTTGCCGACCATTCCAGCAGATCGGGACGGACCTGTTGGGACCCTTTCCGACGTCAACAACCGGAAATAAGTGGATCGTCGTGGCGACGGACTACCTCACCCGCTTCGCTGAAACTAAAGCACTGCCGAAAGGTAGCGCCGCCGAAGTAGCGAAATTCTTTGTCGAAAATATCCTGCTGCGACATGGCGCCCCAGAAGTCCTCATCACCGACAGAGGAACGGCCTTTACAGCGGAGCTCACCCAGGCCATTCTGCAATACAGTCAGACAAGGCACAGGAGGACAACTGCCTACCACCCACAGACGAATGGTCTTGCGGAGCGGCTGAATAAGACCCTCGCCGACATGCTAGCAATGTACGTCGACGTCGAACACAAGACCTGGGATGCCGTCCTGCCGTACGTAACATTCGCTTACAACACGGCGGTGCAAGAAACAACACAGATCACGCCGTTCAAGTTGGTTTACGACAGGAACCCGACGACGACGCTCGACGCCATGCTGCCGCACGTAACTGACGAAGAGAATCTTGACGTCGCTACCTATCTCCAGCGCGCCGAAGAAGCCCGACAGCTCGCCCGCCTGCGAATCAAGAACCAGCAGAGGACCGACAGCCGACACTACAACCTCCGACGACGCTTCGTCGAGTACCAGCCCGGCGACCGTGTTTGGGTATGGACCCCGGTACGCCGACGAGGACTGAGTGAGAAACTATTGCGACGCTATTTCGGACCCTACAAGGTCATCCGACGTATTGGCGCACTGGACTATGAGGTCGTGCCAGACGGCATTTCGCATTCACAGCGACGTCGCGCGCGACCTGAAGTGGTCCACGTGGTGCGTCTTAAACCGTTTTACGGACGCTAACGAACTTTCCTTATTTTTTTTTTCTTTGCTGCGAGTGCTTATTTATTACTTTCGTTTGTTTGCAGCATCGGGTCGATGCTTTTTAAGAGGGGGGTATTGACACGTGTACTTGTCTTTATCGGGCGACACGTTTTGCCGCCTAACAAATGTTATCGCACAGCGCGGGACGCGCATGCATGTATCCGAAGTTTCTGGAAAGTTATCGATGGTTCTATCCGCTGTCTGTTGTCGCCGAACCTTGTGTTATCTGATTTCATCACTTGACACGAATGGTGTAGATCTTTGTAGAAGGCATGCGGGTCCCAACGTTTAGTCTGGAACATTCGATGACTGCTCTATAAAAGCCGACGCGCTTGACCCGCTGATCAGATTTCGACGATCGCCGACCGTGTTCGCCGCTATCGTTGTGCCATAAGTGTAGCCTCTTTTGTGGGCACAGGTTCGCCCAATAAAAGTTAGTTTTCTGCTCCACAGTATTGCTACTGTGTTTTTTGACGTCACGACCACGTGACATCTGGTGGAGGTGCTTTACCTTCACGTACCGGACGCCCCCGACAAGCCGTAACTCAAGCCCGGGCCGCAAAGACAACACCAGCGCCGTCCTGGAACATCGAGCAAGCCGCCGTCTTCAACAGCTGCCCCCGGAGCACGGACTGTTACCTGAGACCAAGAAATTGTGCCCAAAGCAACTCCAATGGCAGCCCCAGCGTCCCCCATCGTGCTGCAGCTGCCCAGGGAACCACCGACGTTCCGCGGTTCCACATTTGAGGACCCGGAAAGCTGGCTGGAAACGTATGAGAGGGTCGCTAAATTTAACAGCTGGGTAAACGAGGACAAGCTGCGACATGTTTATTTCGCATTGGAGGACGCCGCCAGGACGTGGTTCGAGAATCGAGAAGCCACCTTGACGACGTGGGACCTGTTCCGAAGCGGCTTTCTGCAAACATTTGCAAGCGTCGTGCGAAAAGAGCGAGCCCAAGCTCTACTGGAGACCAGAGCGCAGCTGCCGAATGAGACGATCGCGATCTTCACTGAGGAAATGAACCGTCTGTTCCACCACGCGGACCCGGAAATGTCCGAGGAGAAGAAAGTCCGCCTGCTGATGCGTGATGTAAAGGAGGAACTTTTCGGCGCAATGATACGAAGCCCACCGACGACCGTAGAAGAGTTCCTTCGCGAGGCCATGAGCATTGAGAAGACACTCGAAATGCGGAACCGGCAATTCAACCGCCGCACGAGCTCGACAAACTACGCCGGAGTTCAGTCACTGGCCACCGACGACCTGCGCGAGACCATCAGGGCAGTCGTACGAGAGGAGCTTCAAAGGATATTCCCTTCATCGCAACCTCAAGTGGCCACAGTCGCCGAAATTGTCAAAGAAGAAGTTCAGCAATCGCTCGGAGTTCCCGAGTTACAACCACAATCATCGCAGCCCCAGCCAGAAGCGATGACCTACGCCGCCGTCGCCCGCCGTCAAGGTCCCCCTCCACGACCGCGGCAGGGCCCTGCAACGCCGCAATTCCGTCGACCACCGCTGCCGCCGCCAGCGCGCCCACCCGTCGCCCAGCGCAGCTACCCGAGAAAGACAGACATTTGGCGAGCCCCCGACCACCGCCCGCTCTGCTATCACTGCGGAGAAGCCGGCCATGTGTATCGCCGATGCCCATACCGCGACTTGGGACTGAGAGGGTTCGCCGTCAACGCGCCGCGTCCTCAGCTTGGAGAGCGCCCACGTGACATCGCCGACTACCTCGCCGCTACTCAATGGAGCCCTCGACGACCGTCCCGTTCGCCGTCACCAGGCCGCTACCTGTCGCCACAGCGCCGACCATACACCGGCCCAGCCCGGGGCCGCTCTGCGAGCCCATATCCGGAAAACTAAAAGCAGCAACCGATGGAGGTGCGGTTGCTGTTCGTCGAACTGACGAAGATCCTCCGCCGCCGACGAAGACAACGAAGAAACCATCTAGACGACCTAATGACGACACGCCGCCGTCCCGAAGAAGTCGGGAAGCCAAGACTACACCGACGAAAGACGACTTGACGACGCGACGTTCCAGCTTCAGTTCAACACGACGCAGCCGTGATCCGACGCCAAGACCCAACTGCAACGCCAGACAAAGAACCACCGACCTCGACGTGCTTCTCGACGGCCACGCAGTTACCGCCTTAGGGGACACAGGGGCTGATTACTCCGTCATGAGTGGACACATCGCCGCCCAGTTGAAGAAAGTTAAAACTGCATGGGAAGGCCCTCAAATTCGGACCGCTGGAGGACACCTCATTACGCCAACTGGAATTTGCACGGCAAGAATTACCGTTCATGACCGGACTTACCCTGCCACCTTCGTTATCCTCCAACAGTGTTCGCGAGACGTCATTCTCGGCATGGACTTCCTGAACCAACACGGCGAAATCATTGACCTGAAGTCGAAGTCCATAACGCTGTCGGAAGATCGAGCGATATCGTCGGAGAGCTCTAGTAGTCACCGTGCCTTAAGTGTGCTCGAAAGTCAAGTCAGCCTCGCTCCAGCATTGTCATTTCCGTAGGCACCAAAACGCCTGCCGACGTGGGCATCGAGGGTGACCAACGTCTACTGCTAGACCGTGAAATTTGCGTCGCAAGAGGTATCGCTCGACTGCATGGAGGAAAAACTGAAGTGTTGCTGACAAACTTCAACCAGGAGTTCAAACACATCAACAAGGGCACGACGATCGCGTACATCGAGGAAATTCTGGAAACCAGTAATGCGTTTGTCCTCTCGGATTCCGCCGCATCTACCCCGACGACCATGGTTCCCGAACCAGACTACGACATTAATCCAAGTCTCTCCGTGATTAAGCAACAGCAGCTCAAAAGTCTGCTCCAACGATACAAAGGCTGCTTTTCGACGTCATCGAGGATTCGACAAACACCAGTCGCCAAGCATCGCATAATAACCGAGGAGAGCGCTCGACCACTCCGCCAGAGCCCTTACCGAGTTTCTCCACGAGAACGTGAAGCTATAAGACAGCAAGTCGACGAAATGCTGCGCGACGACATCATCCAGCCGTCGAAAAGCCCGTGGGCATCCCCTGTTGTTTGGTGAAGAAAAAGGACGGCACCTTACGTTTCTGCGTCGATTATCGTCGACTGAACAAAATCACGAAGAAGGATGTATGCCCCCTACCACGGATAGACGACGCTTTAGATCGGCTCTGCAACGCAAAATACTTCTCGTCGATGGATCTCAAGTCTGGCTACTGGCAAATAGAAGTCGACGAGAGAGATCGCGAAAAGACCGCCTTCATCACGCCAGACGGCCTCTACGAGTTCAAGGTCATGCCATTCGGACTCTGCTCGGCGCCTGCAACATTCCAGCGCGTCATGGACACGGTGTTAGCAGGATTGAAGTGGCAAACCTGTCTTGTTTACTTGGATGACGTCGTCGTCTTCGCCGAAAATTTGGACGATCACCTTAGGCGGCTTGCGACAGTACTAGAGGCCATCAAGTCATCAGGGCTCACTCTGAAGCCAGAAAAGTGCCGCTTCGCTTACGATGAGCTTCTGTTCCTAGGCCACGTCATCAGCAAGTCTGGAGTTCGCCCCGACCCGCAGAAGACAGCTGCCATTGCAAAGTTCCCGCAGCCCATCGACAAGAAGGCAGTGCGTAGATTTCTTGGCATGTGTGCCTACTACAGGCGATTTGTCAAGGACTTTTCACGTATCGCTGAGCCGCTGACACAGCTAACTAAATGTGACGTCGAGTTCAAGTGGGAAACGCCGCAGGCCGACGCATTTCAAGAACTCAAACGACGCATGCAGTCGCCGCCCGTACTTGCGCACTTCGACGAGCACGCCGATACCGAAATCCACACTGACGCCAGTAGCCTAGGCCTCGGTGCCGTGCTAGTCCAGAGAAAAGATGGTCATGAACACGTGATAGCTTACGCTAGCCGGTCGTTGTCAAAAGCGGAAGGCAATTATTCTACAACCGAAAAGGAATGCCTCGCCATCGTTTGGGCTACAGCGAAATTTCGCCCGTACCTATATGGCGGGCCATTCAAAGTCGTCAGCGACCATCACGCTTTGTGTTGGCTAGCGAATTTAAAGGATCCTTCAGGACGGCTGGCGCGGGGAGCCTAAGACTGCAAGAATATGATATCACTGTAACCTATAAGTCCGGACGAAAACACTCTGATGCCGATTGCCTATCACGCGCCCCCATTGACTCGCCGCCGCAAGATGACGAAGATGACGACGCCTTCCTCGGCATTTTAAGCGCAGAAGACTTCGCTGAACAGCAGCGAGCAGACCCGGAGTTGAAAAACCTCATCGAGTATTTGGAAGGGCACACCGACGTTGTCCCTAGGGCATTTAAGCGAGGATTATCTTCGTTCTCGCTTCAAAACAATCTACTCGTAAAGAATAACTTCTCACCAGTGCGCGCCAACTGCCTTCTTGTTGTCCCGTCAGGACTGCGTCCAGAAGTATTGCACGCCCTACACGACGATCCAACCGCTGGGCACCTTGGATTCTCCCGGACGCTGTCGAGGATACAGGAAAGGTATTATTGGCCGCGCCTGACCGCCGACGTCGCCCGTTATGTCAGAACATGCCGAGACTGTCAGCGACGCAAGACACCACCGACAAGACCAGCCGGATTACTACAGCCAATCGAGCCTCCTTGCCGACCATTCCAGCAGATCGGGACGGACCTGTTGGGATCCTTTCCGACGTCAACAACTGGAAATAAGTGGATCGTCGTGGCGACGGACTACCTCACCCGCTTCGCTGAAACTAAAGCACTGCCGAAAGGTAGCGCCGCCGAAGTAGCGAAATTCTTTGTCGAAAATATCCTGCTGCGACATGGCGCCCCAGAAGTCCTCATCACCGACAGAGGAACGGCCTTTACAGCGGAGCTCACCCAGGCCATTCTGCAATACAGTCAGACAAGGCACAGGAGGACAACTGCCTACCACCCACAGACGAATGGTCTTGCGGAGCGGCTGAATAAGACCCTCGCCGACATGCTAGCAATGTACGTCGACGTCGAACACAAGACCTGGGATGCCGTCCTGCCGTACGTAACATTCGCTTACAACACGGCGGTGCAAGAAACAACACAGATCACGCCGTTCAAGTTGGTTTACGGCAGGAACCCGACGACGACGCTCGACGCCATGCTGCCGCACGTAACTGACGAAGAGAATCTTGACGTCGCTACCTATCTCCAGCGCGCCGAAGAAGCCCGACAGCTCGCCCGCCTGCGAATCAAGAACCAGCAGAGGACCGACAGCCGACACTACAACCTCCGACGACGCTTCGTTGAGTACCAGCCCGGCGACCGTGTTTGGGTATGGACCCCGGTACGCCGACGAGGACTGAGTGAGAAACTATTGCGACGCTATTTCGGACCCTACAAGGTCATCCGACGTATTGGCGCACTGGACTATGAGGTCGTGCCTGACGGCATTTCGCATTCACAGCGACGTCGCGCGCGACCTGAAGTGGTCCACGTGGTGCGTCTTAAACCGTTTTACGGACGCTAACGAACTTTCCTTATTTTTTTTTCTTTGCTGCGAGTGCTTATTTATTACTTTCGTTTGTTTGCAGCATCGGGTCGATGCTTTCTAAGAGGGGGGTATTGACACGTGTACTTGTCTTTATCGGGCGACACGTTTTGCCGCCTAACAAATGTTATCGCACAGCGCGGGACGCGCATGCATGTATCCGAAGTTTCTGGAAAGTTATCGATGGTTCTATCCGCTGTCTGTTGTCGCCGAACCTTGTGTTATCTGATTTCATCGCTTGACACGAATGGTGTAGATCTTTGTAGAAGGCATGCGGGTCCCAACGTTTAGTCTGGAACATTCGATGACTGCTCTATAAAAGCCGACGCGCTTGACCCGCTGATCAGATTTCGACGATCGCCGACCGTGTTCGCCGCTATCGTTCTGCTATAAGTGTAGCCTCTTTTGTGGGCACAGGTTCACCCAAAAAAAGTTAGTTTTGTGTTCCACAGTATTGCTACTGTGTTCTTAGACGTCACGACCACGTGACAATATATAGGGTGCACTGAACAAACAGCGCAAGCAGTACGACGAGAAGCAGAGCACTCACTTTCTCAAGTTGACTGTGTATTGCTGCCTAAAGTATCCGACGAGCAGGTCCACATGCTCTTTGATGGCGCGAATGGTAAACTCGCGCTGCCCAGCGCTCACCACATTTCGGAGCACATCCTGCCACACTGCGGGGTTTTGGAATGGGTCGGCGCTAGTAACTTCTCTTGGCAGATACAAATCTTCATCTATGCGAAATCGGTTTCGTGCCTTGCGCTGCGCAGGATAACATGGCGTGGTTGAAGCTAACGGCATGGCCAACATCTTGCTTAATGGAGGCATCTTTGAAACAGCAACTGGATGCATGCGTGAGAGAGGGCGCGCTCATCGACCACCCTCGACGGCAGCTACTCTCCGCGCTCCGCTCAGCTTGTATAAGCAGACTGTCTGTGTGGCTCCACTTGCAGCTAAGCGGAGGGTGCATTCGCGTTTCCGCTTAGCTCAGCTGCTGAGCGGAGCGTAGAAACACTAAACTAAAACACTATAATGAATCTAGCGCATCATCAATTCGCGGCAATGTATATACATCTTTTCGAGTTATTCTGTTCAATGCACGGTAGTCTACACAAAAGTTTGCTGACCCTTCTTTCTTACGCACCAAAACGACAGGTGATGACGAAGAGCTAGTGGAGGGACGGCTGATGCGTCGTTTCAGCATGTCGCAACATGGGTGTCGATGATCTGACGTTCGGCGGAAGAGACTCGATCTGGTCGACGACGCACGATAGAAGTTCCATCTGTGTGCATGCCATGAGCCGTCGTACAAGTAAGTCCCGCAAGCGGACAATGCACGTTGAAGGAGGCTCTATGCTTGGACAACGCCATTAACTTTTTCGTCTGCTGTGGCGTCAAAGCAGTGCTGATGGCACTAGTGAGAACGGAAGCAGGAACCGCATCTATCTATAGCTGTAGGTGATTGCACAACTTCAGTATTCACTATTCAATTGAGCACAGAGACCGGCTCAGTGTCGACGACGTACGCGAGAACAGCGCCTTTTGAAAGCAGTATGTGCTCATTGGCTGTGTTCAGCAAAGCCAAAGTGGCTGTGCCCTTGGTGAAGCGAACAAGGCTGGGTGCTAGTGCAAGCCGTTTGGATAGGCAACGTGCGGACGGCACAACTAGAACGTCATTATTTTTTAATTCAGAGTGGACAGCACGAAGTTGCTCGTAGCCTGGTGGCACCACACAATCGTCAGCAGTTCTGAGGCGAAGGTGCCATGGGTACACGTTGTTGGAACAGCGTTTGTCAAATTAACCAGGCGCTGTCGGCACGAGATGAAAGCAGACGCGGAAGAGAGAAAGTCGCATGCTAGAATAAGCATGTGAGCACAAAAAGTCAGCACTGCGAACTGAGTATGATGGCGTATCCCCCCCAACGGACACTCGAACGGTACACTACGCCAACGGCCGTATTACATCATTTGCACCACGTAGGATAGGTGCGTTGTAAGGTGTAGTAACCTTGCGTAGACGAGAGCACAAGTCAGCGCGAATAATGGAAATAGCAGCTCCCGTATCAACCAATGCTTGAACTGGCACACCTTCTACGCACACGATTAAAGTATTGGCCTGGCACTCTAGAGGAATTGTAGTCTGTACAAACCCTGCAGCTTTCCCTCCAAAAACTGCACAATCTAGTTTTCCGATCGGTACTCAGGGGTGCGGGTGGCCGGTTGCAGGAGTGATGTCGAGTGTCGGAGAGGGGAGGGAAATTTTCGCCACCGGCGCAATTGTGAACACGATTATACCGCTGTAGAAAATTTACACCAGCAGCTAAGAAGAATATAGTAATTGGCTCTGTGTTTGAGTGGTTGAGCTTTGTACCACCAGCTGGCGCCACCAATCTGGCCGCTCGCGTTTACGCCCCCGCTCATTCGGTAAACCACCCGCGCTGGCCGGAATACAGGACCCTAAAATTTTCTAATAAACCACACAAACGGAATGTGTGCGTGTTTTTTGTTTTACTTCGCACCGAAGCAAGAGAGATGTACTCCCGCTTCGTCTGCTTGTTCCCACGGTCGTGCGGTCACGTGAGCAGGTACCGAAACTATGCAATTTTCTACCGTGTTCCAGCGCATGATCACGCACTGCGATCCGCTTGTTCTGCCTCAGTATTCGTGTAACACTGATGTATACCGGTAGTCATGTTTCCTTGCGTACAGCGCGCAAAACTGTGCGCTGCACGAACGAGACAACAGCTCGCGCGCGACGCCGTCGGCGGAAATACGTAGCGCCTAAAAAAAGTGAGGAGAAAAAAAACTGAGGGTGGGGCCAGTGACCTAAGCGGCACGCGAACCTCGAGGTTCGGTATGGGAAAACGCAGGGAAGGAATTTCGCTTGCGTAGGCTAGATGCGGCGAATGGAGAGAGCGTCTTGATTGGCAGTAGCGCACGCCTGCTGAAACCATGCGTTCGCGGCACTGAAATGTTTCTATCTCGGCTATTAATGAGCCGATTTGAAAATTGTTTGCGGCAGAACGCTTTCTAGAGGACACGTAACAACTTCCAGCGTATGACCAAAATTTGCAATGGGGCCTGGTGAGGGGCCCTTTAAGGGGATATTCGAAGGCGTGTACAATTTCCTGATTGGCAAACAGAACCTGAACTCCCTGTCCGAAGTAAAGCAGCACTGTCGCACCTTTGAAACGCTGAAGATGCGATGGATAGCTCCGAAATTTGGCCGTCTGTCTAACGTCCCAAAAGTGGCCAGTGTCTATACAATGCCGCCTACTGACCTCTCCTCAAGAATACGGGAGATTGTAAGAGAAGAATTGCTTCGATGTCAGCAAATCTCTCATTGCCCCGGTGACTTTGTGGACGGCAATGCAACACAAACAGAACGCACGCGAACGCCGGCCGTTCCGGCCCAATCGCAGCCATCAGGGAATAAGTACCAAGGAACACTGCGATCTGGGTACTGTTAAGAACGGCCTGCTGAGGTGCAAGTTTTGGCAGCCAGGTACGAGAGCGGTGTCGACTTTTCCTGGAAAGCCACCCCCACCTTCTAGCCACACGGCGTCACTAAGCCTAATGTGTGCGGAGAACAACAGGCCGCATTCTCGTCTCTTCGTCGCGGGATTGCCCAGATGAGTTCGACGAACCAGGCTTTGTGACTGAACACGCCACCGCCGACCCGGTCTGCCGTGAGCAAGGGAGGTCCCGAGGGAACGTCTTCAGAGGCCCCTTCCCACGCACCGTTCCTGACGTAAGCCCAGAGTTCTGGGAAGTCCGTCTGCCCTCGGTGGAATCCGTGAAACCGGTGCGGAAGCCCTCCCGCTCAAAGGCGGCTCGTCTACGATGTCTGATCGAGCGGTTCTCTCACCTAGAGATCGAGGTTTACGCTGCCCGGTTTACGCTACCCTTCGCCAGCCTCTGATCGAAGCTTAACGCCGCCGCGAGCTCCCCGGGCTCCACGATCCCCATCGCCACGGCGACGTACGCAGTCACCGGTGGCGGAAAACTAGTCGGTGCGGCCAATGGGAGTGAGGCCGCAAGATACTACGCACTATCGATAGATATACCCCCGTTAGTGTTTATGTTCAAGATTAAAGTTCATGTACTTGTTGGTGACTTACGTACCATGGCACTTGTGGATATAGGCGCGAAAATATCTGTGATGAGTGCCCATTCTAAAACGCTTTTTGGACAGAAAGTGATGCTTTCTTTAATCTGTGGTGCGACATCCTGCGGTGTGAGCGGTTATGCGTTGTGTCCTGTGGGAATGTGTGCTGCGGACGTGTCTTTGTGTGGCAAAGTGTTTCTCCCAGAATTCGCGCTCCTTACACGATCCACACAATACGTTATTTTGGGAATTGATTTTTCGCAGGAGTGTGGGGCAACTGTTGACTGTAGAAGTGGGAACCTTTCCATCCGCGGTAGTTTCCCAGCTGCACTCTTCGAGAATTCATTACGTGATGAATGCATCTTTCTTGTCTCCGAGGACACGGTCTTTCCTGCATTTCCTGCTGTGGCCGTTCCAGTAACCTCTTCTTGTAACGACCTTGCCATGTTCGACACCATGATGGAACCGATTGAATTGACTTGTGTGAAAAAAAAAACGTTTTAGTTCCCCATTGCGTGGTGTCTGTAGTCGAAGGACACGCAAGTGTGTGGACCATTAACATTTCAATGGAGCCTGCAGTGTTGTCTCGTGGCATAAAACTCGCTGTATTCAAACCCGAATCCGCTACGACGCTGGCTGCGATTGTTGCCGCTGCAAGCGAGAATGGACATCTAGATTCTTAAGGTTCAGGAGATTCAGAACTTCTACAAATGATCAGCAAGTCACTTAGTCAAAGCGAACGTCATGCACTCCTGGGCATTCTCTCCTGGCACTCGAAAGTTTTCGACTTTTCGAAAAGCAGCAAAATGCCTCTAATTCCCGCGTCAGGAATACCTCATCGGATCAACACCGCTTCGGCGCATCCCGTACGGCCGAAACCTTACAGAGTGGCACCGTCAGAGCGTATCATCATCAACGAGCAAGTGAAAGAGATTCTAGGAAAGGGAGTAATTCAAGTATGGGCAAGTCCCTGGGCCGCTCCCGTCATTCTTGTGCAAAAGAAAGATGGTACGCGGAAATTCTGCGTTGATTACCGCCGACTGAATTCCGTTACCAAGAAAGACGTCTATCAGTTGCCCCGTATTGATGACGCCATCGACTGTCTGCATTCCACTTCCTACTTTTCTTCCGTGGATCTCAGAGGAGGTTATTGGCAAATTCCGATGCACCCAGCTGACAAGGAAAAGAGGGCATTCGTTACGCCTGACGGGTTGTACGAATTCAACGTCATGCCTTTGGGATTGTACAATGCGCCGGTAACATAAGAAAGATTCATGGATACTATTATGCGCGGTTTGAGATGGCAGATTTGTTTGGGATATCATCGGCCTTAGTGACATTAGAAGAAATGGGGAGGCTTATCCATTGCTGAATGACGAACATGTCCTTTGCTATAGAGGTCTCCTAGATAAGAAGCAATACGGGATATGATTCCTAATCCATAAGGACATAGCGGGCAACACTGACGAATTCTACAGCATTAATGAGAGAGTAGCTGTAGTCGTAATCAAACTTAATAAGAGCTATAGACTAAAGGTTGTACAAGCCTGCGCTCGTAACATCCAGTCACGACGATGAGGAAGTAGATCAGTTTTATGAAGATGTTGAATTAGCGATTAGAAAAGTGCAAACTGAGTATACTGTAATAATGGGCGACTTCAATACAAAAGTGGGGGAAAACAGGGCGGTCCCCGCAGGGGCGTCTGCGTAAGCAGGCGTTTGGTGTGTTGCGACACCACGTACCCAAGCACACGAGGGTTGGACCCTCCCGCTTGTAGCCGTGCGCAGCTTAGCCGTGTCTGGGGAAAGAGGGATCCTGGGGTTTGAGCCGCTGCTGGGTGCTTGGACCTTTAAGGCCCCCCGGCGGAAGCAGCGTGCCTGTTTGGCTTCTGCTTCTCATAGACGGCACCCCCGGACTGACCCACCCGGGGGAAATCGGCAGTCGCCTTTTCCTGTCCTCTTCTCCATCTATAATCTTTCTTCTGCACCTTTCCTTCTCTCCACTCCTTTGCTTATCTTTTTTTCCACTCTAATTTCCTGGCGGCGAGGGTTAACCTTGTGGGGCTAACCAGCCTTGGTTGCACCATGTACGGTTATAGTGGTGGCGTACAGCTGGCATGCGCAAGTCTTGAGATACAAGCCTTGTGGCGTCCCCATGTTGAGCTCGGTGGTGGGCGGCTGGCGCTGTTGCCGAAGACAAATGCTCTTTATGGCTACTCCTTCCATTTCCCTAACTGATCGTCCTCTAAAAAGGGGGCGCAACAAAGCAACCACTCGATTTTTCTTCAAGAGCTACGACAACTTTGCAAAGTACCATGTGATCCACAGTGACGGCAATATAACAGCCAGAAAAGTATCTCCCTTCAAAGTTTCGAAGTGCCTAAGAGACACATTAGGCCCAGGATTCAAGCTACAAGGATGGCTAGTGGCGACATCCTTCTGGAACTGAAAGACAAAGAGCAATTTAAAAAGCTTTCAGACCTCAAATTCATTGGTGACATAGCAGTAATTGTCACGGCGCACCGTTCGATGAACAGTGTTCGTGGGGTGATCTCTGATGAAGACATGCTTGACCTTAGTGAGGAAGAATTGCTTGAAGGTGTTGCAGAACAAAATGTGACCAAAGTTCAAAGAACCATGATCCGTCGGAATGACACCGAAATTCATACAAAACATATAATCCTAACATTCGGCTCCACCACACTACCAGACTCAGTCGAAGCAGGCTATGTGAAAATCCGTGTGAGGCCTTATATCCCCAATCCTAGACGCTGTTTCAAATGCCAGAGGTTCGGACACAGCTCTCAGACATGCAGAGGAAAGTTAACGTGTGCCAAAAGCAGTTCTAGCGATTATCCATCTGATAATTATAATGCTGAATCACACTGCAGGAACCGTGAAGAGGATCATCCTGCATTCTCACGGTCATGCCCAATCTGGAAAAAAGAGAAAGAAATTATTGCGCTTAAGATGAATGAAAACATCACATTCTCTGAAGCGCGAAGGCGACTTACATTTCCTCGCAACGAAAGTTTTGCCGCTGTGACGAGGCAGGGGGCACTCTCACAACGGCCTAAAGAGCCCGTCCTGGTCACACGCAGTGAACCACGGGGGAGTTCTTCTGCGCCCACAGAGGCAGCACCCAGTGCTGCCAAATCGAACAACACGCAGACCTTGCTCTCGCAGGGCTGCATTACTGTGCAAAAACCGACGCCCGAGACACGTCTCCCAGAGTCTCGTGACCCCGCCTCCGCCGCCTCTGAGAAGGAGATGGAGGTTGACGCAAGTACATCGGTGCCAGCGGCACCAAAAGACAAGCGCAGCTTGTTTGAGGGACGTAAAAAAGAACCCTCGAATAATTCCACCAAAACCAAAATAACATTATCGCTCTACACAGAACACTCCCAAAAACACCTTTGTCGTAATGGGTGTTCAGATATTGCAATGGGATGCCAGAGGGCTTTTGCATAACCTAGATGACGTCAACGAACTGTTATCTACGTATAAACCTAGAGTGTTCTGTGTTCAGGAGACGCACTTAAAATCAAGTGGCTCGAACTTTCTAACTCAGTAAAGACCGTGACGATGGACATGCTGCCTCAGGTGGCGTGGCAATAATAATATCAAAGACTGTTGCATGCCAAAATCTCCAACTTAACACACCTTATCAAGCAGTAGCCGTACGAGCTATTTTGCTTAATAGGCTTATTACTGTATGCTCTTTGTACATTCCACCAGACAAGCGGCTCGACATTACTGAGTTTGAAAAAACTAATAGACCAGCTTCCTGAGCCGCATATTGTGGTTGGTGATTTTAATGCTCATAGTGGACTCGGGGGGGACTCACGCTGTGATGCAAGAGGCCGCGTAATTGAAAAATTCCTTCTATCCTCTGTAGCATTCCTGTTTAACAAAACGTTCCCGACTTATTATCGCACTACGCATAACACGTACTCCTCAATAGATCTGGCGGTTGGTTCTGCAGCACTTCTGCCATTGTTTGAATGCAGAACTCTCACAGACTCCTTTGGAAGCGACCATTTTCCATTTCTCTTAGAGGCGATACATACGTATGACCCACCTGTAAATCCAAAAAGATGGAAGCTAGATGCTGCAAACTTGGCAGAATTCAAAGAGCTCGCATGTCTGTCCCTTGAATCCGTAAGGCAGCTTGATATTGAAGAAATGACGGCCTATGTAACTGAACACATTATTCATGCCGCGAAACAATCGATACCACAAAGCTCTGGTATGGTGAATCCTAAGCCCTGGTGGAATGAAGAGTGCAAGCAAGCACGAAAAGAACAAAACAAAGCATGGCGTACGTTTTCCAAATATCCAACAGAAGAAAACCTTATAAATTTCAAACGTGCAAAAGCAAATGGAAGACGTATTCGTTGGGAGGCCAAGAGAGCTAGTTGGAGAAATTATATCGGCTCAATAAACTCATACAAAGATAGCCAGAAAGTGTACAGTAGTGTTCGAAGGCTGAAGGGGAATACCACACTACCCTTGCCCGTAGTAAATGACAGTGCTACTACATTAGAAGGGCAAGCAGATGCTTTGGGCGAACACTTTGAGCACATATCGAGTTGCGCGAATGACACAAAAGCATTCCTAACATATAAAAAATTAGCTGAGTCAATACCCTTCTCCTTCCGAAAATCCCATAGCGATGGGTACAATTGCCCATTCACGATGCAAGAATTAAAAATAGCTTTGCGCAACTGCAAGAACTCAGCGCCAGGATTAGACAGTATTAATTATGAGATGGTCAAGCACCTACCCGAGGAAACACTTGAACGCCTCTTATACCTGTTCAATAAAATTTTATGCAGTGCTCGATTGCAGTCCTGTTGGAAGGAAGCTATAGTAGTACCAATATTAAAGCATGGAATAGACCCCCCCCCCCCCCCCCCCTGTGTAAAGAGCTACAGACCTATCGCTGTAACAAGCTGTGTATGTAAGGTGTTTGAAAAAATGACAAACCGCCGATTATTGTACTTTTTTGAATGCAATGGAATTCTGGATCCCCGCCAAGCCGGTTTTAGACCAGGAAGGTGCACAACAGACAGCCTAGTCCTACTTGAGAGCTATATACGAGACGCAGTTATTCATAAGCAATACTGTCTATCAGTATTTTTTGATCTCGAAAAAGCTTATGACACTACCTGGAGGTACGGCATATTGCAAGACCTCGCGTCGTATGGCTTGTCAGGCAACATGTTTAATATAATAAAAAGCTACCTGTCCGAACGAAAGTACAGAGTGAGGGTGGGAACAGCAATGTCGAGAGTCCTTGTGCAAGAAAACGGTGTACCACAAGGAGTAGTGCTCAGCTGCACACTATTCTTAGTTAAAATGAACACACTACAAAAAACACTTCCACCATTTATATCCTGCTCAGTCTATGTAGATGATATACAGATAAGTTTTTAATCATGAAATCTGTCCATATGCGAGAGGCAGATTCAGCTGGGAGTGAACAGGCTTTCAAAATGGGCTGACGAAAATGGCTTTCGCTTTAATGAAGAAAATACGACATTTGTGTTATTTTCTCGGAAAAGGGGCATGCATCCCGAGCCGAATATTACAATGAACGGATATGTGCTTAGGGTAAAAAAGGAGCAGAAATTTCTTGGCGTTATATTGGATGAAAAGCTCTCGTTTGTACAACATATAAAAAACATAAATGAAATGTTTAAAAACTATGAACATCCTTAAAATTCTTTCGCACCGGTCGTGGGGAACTGACAAGAAATGCTTGCTCTCGCTCTATAACAGTTTGATTAGAACACGTATCGATTAAGGGAACATCGTTTACCAATCAGCTTCACGTTCTGTTTTAAAAATTCTGGATCCTGTGCATAACCTTGGCATGCGACTAGCCCTAGGGGCATTCCTTACTAGCCCTGTTGCAAGTTTGTACGTAGAAGCTAATCAGTGGAACCTAGATCGACAACGTAAGTATTGTAGTTTTATGTACGTACTTAAGATTAGTTCCAACCGAGAACACCCGTGTTACAAAATGATGAAGATCACAGAAACGCAAACCCGCTTTGCAAAGCGGCCAACATTAGCAAAGCCATTTCTACTGAAAGCACTGTCGCTATGTAGAGAAAACAACATATTGCTGTCGGACGTTCACCTGCATAACACTAACGAGTTAGTAGCACCATGGGAATCAGTCACCATACATTGTGACTTCTCGTTCACAGAAACAAGCAAAAAGCATACACCCCAAGAAGCTGCAAAGCAACACTTCTTATCACTACAGAGTAAGTACAAGTGTCCAGAATTTTACACTGATGCTGTGCACTGTACACTGTACTGTGCTGACCTGTAGAGTACCCAGAGGAGTCAGAATACTTCAATTAGAAACGGTTATGAACAGGATACAGAAATGTTTCCTATAACTAGCGATGAGGCCAGAAGGGCCTTGACAGACATGAAACGAAGAAGAGAGGCAGGAGAAGATGGGATAGCAGTCGATTTAATCAAAGATGGAGGAGAGACGGATGGATGAATGGATGGAATAACTTAAATGAAAGGTCCTGCGAGTTCCGGGGCGCAAGGCCCCATAGAACGGGCTACTCCTACGTTGGGACCGGAAGCTTTAACTCCCTGGCCGCATCGTGGGCTCGCTGGACGGCCCAGAGCTGCTCCGCCAGGTCCGTGCTGGCGGCTCTTTATACGAACTGTCTATCGACTGCAAGGGTCCCAGAAAACTGGAAGAATGCAAACATTATACTAGTCCACAAAAGGGGAGACGTTAAAGAATTGAAAAATTATAGGGCCATTAGCTTACTCCCAGTATTATATAAAATATTTGCCAAAATAATCTCCAATAGCAAAAGCCGTGAGGAAAAAAAAATATTGTGAGGGAGGCTACGAGTCGGAATCCCTGGATTTCCCGGGAGACATTGCGCCAGCAACGCAGGCTTAAACGGCTTAAAAATTCCTCAACATTGAAAACTAGTTCCAATTCCCAAAGGGTCATTGAGGAAGCATCCAATAAATTGAAACAAATGATCATAAATGACAAAGAGAATTAGTTTAATGTACAGCTTCCTAGTTTCATGAAAACGTCTCCAGGGAGATTGTTGAGGACGATGAGTCATTCTTCTTCCCTGTCCGATATGTTTATAATAGACGGTAAGAGTGTACACGATGAGCAGGTTGTATGTTCTGCTTTTAACAATAATTTGAGTAGTGTATTCACAACGGATGACGGTTTTCTCCGTTCTTTTTACATGGATTTGCCTTCCATTCCCGAAATTTTTCTTTCTGAGAGTGGTATACGTCACTTTTTTTTAAAACTTGATGAAAAAAAAATCCCCCGGTCCAGATGGCATACCAAATGCTTTCTTAAAACGTTATGCCGAGTGCTGTGCGAAATACTTGGAAATTTCGTTGCCTAAATCGCTTCAGGATGACATGCTTCCGGATGACTGGAAAACAGCAATAATCAAACCCTTACACAAATCGGGTAACAAGAATTGCATAAAAAACTATCTACCAGTTTCTCTGACTTCGACAACATGCAACATTTTTGTACACATGATCTATAAGCATGTAATCGGTTTCCTTGACGAACATTGCGTATTGACAAGCGCTCAACATGGATTTCGGCAGGGCTTATATACAACCATTCAGTTAGTAGAAATTATTCACGATTTTGCCAACACAATAAATAACAGAAAACAAACCGACGCTATATTCATGGATTTCAGTAAAGCATTCGACAAAGTAGCCCACAGCAAATTGCTTTGCAAATTAAGTTTTATACTTAGAAACGATCAGCTATTAAAATGGATACAGGCGTACCTAACCAACCGTTTCCAATTCGTTAGAATAAACCAGACTTCCTCGAACACATTACCTGTTGCCTCTGGCTTTCCGCAGGTATCCGTGCTGGGCCCTCTTTTATTCTTGCTTTATATAAATGACATTGGCAATAATCTACCTGTAAAAATTAAACTTTACGCGGATGACCGTATACTATATGACGAAATTGACTCACCCTAAGATCAAATCAGGCTGAATAGTGACTTTGGCAAAATAGTTGCATGGTGCCATCAATGGCAAATGCCTATAAACTATGAAAAAGCCGTCTTTATGTGAATAGCACTTAGGAAAAAGCCCCGTCTCTTCCACTATTTTGTCAAGAACACTTATATCTCCGAAGTATCTCACTATAAATATCTCGGTATACACATATCCCACAATCTTTCCTGGTCAAAACATACTGACACCGTAATGGCTATTTGTCTTCGCAAATTGTTCACCCTCAGACGGTCGCTAAAATTCTCCACACCAGCTCTCCTCTTCCTGGCATATAATACAATCGTTCGTCCTACTTTAGAATATGCAATAATCATTTGGGACCCCTACACAAAAACAATTATTGAAAAACTAGAAACGGCCACGGCGGCCGCATTTCGATGGGGGCGAAATGCGAAAACACCCTTGTACTTAGATTTAGGTGCGCGTTAAAGAACCCCAGGTGGTCGAAATTTCCGGAGTCCTCCACTACGGCGTTCCTCATAATCATAAAGTGCTTTTGGCACGTAAAACCCCATAATTTAAATTTTTTTAATTAGAAAGAATTCAAAAGAAAGCTGTCCGATTCATTTACAACTCTTACGGTCGAACTTCTATAACAGATCTCTTTAAACGTAGTGGCTTCTCTTCGATTACCGAACAAAATCGTGTTTCCCGATTAAAATTCTTTTTTCAGCTAATGAATGGTCACTTCCATATTGATACCTCACACATCTTAACACCTTTAACTGGTTGTGCTACTCGTCATAAACACTCCCTAGCAGTAACCCCGTTAACACCGCCCAACAACTGCTTCAAATACTCTTATTTTACAAGAACAATAGTTGATTGGAATAAACTTCCTGATGAAGTCGTTACACAAAATTCTTTATCCAGTTTTAAGGCGCACCTGCATTCATTACTCAACCACACATAGTTTATTTGCTCCTTTCTTCATGCAGTTTGTCCTTTTGCCATGTTGAATTTAAGCGTCGGCATGATTGCTTGAACTGCATGTTTCTATGAATGCACTTGTACGCTCCCACCCTGCTAAGATCTCGTAAAATATCGCAGTATGTATAAATAAGTAAATAAATAAATAAATAAATAAATAAATAAGGGCAACACTGGATTTATGTCAACCAAGGGAACAGTTTGGCTTCAGGAAGGGATACTCCACAATGGATGAACATCCATGTCATTATTCATGTTATCGAGTAATCTGCAGAATATAATAAGCTTCTCTATATGGCTTTCATAGATTACGAAAAGGCATTTGATTCAGTATAGATACCAGCAGTCATAGCGGCATTACGTAATAAAGGAGTACAGAACGCTTACCTAAAAACCTTGGAAAATATCTAGAAAGGTTCTGCGGCTACCTTAATTCTGCACAAGAAAAGCAGGAAGATACCTATAAAGAAAGGGGTCAGACAGGGAGACACAATCTCTCCAATGCTATTCACTGCGTACTTGGCAGAAGTATTCAAGCTATTAAACTGGGAAGGCTTTGGCGTAAAGATCGACGGCGAATGTCTCAGGAACCTTCGGTTGGCCAATGACATTGTTCCATTCAGCAACAATGCAGACGAGTTACGAGAAATGATTGACGACCTTAACAGAGAGAGTTTGTAAACAGGGATAAGGTGCCTCAGAAAGGCTGGCCAACGCTTCGATAGGAGGACCTATCTTCGTCAAAGGCGGCCTCGTCATCCTCGGCATGTTAGTTTTAAATGGTTAGTGCAGTGACGTCACGTGCGGGTGTTGTCGCTCGCGGCTTGTTTTAAAGGGAGAGACTTCAGAGGAAACGAGCTTTGTCGTCCGACGTCTGTGAGCTTCGTTCCCAAGACGGGGGGACAAGAGCGGAAGAGTGGGAGCGTGGGGAGAAGAAAAGGAATGGTCGAGAGAAAAAAAGAAAGAAAGGAACAGAGAAAAAAAAAGAAAAGAAAGAAAGGGGGGGAGCCAGGGCGACACCAAGACAGAAAAAAAGGAGAGAGAGAAAGAACAAGAAAGAGGAAAAAAAAATTAAGAAAGAAGGGGGCCTGGGATGGCGTTGGGTATGCAGGAGGTTAGGAAGCATTTAGGGGTATCGTTGGCTGCATGTTCTTGTGGCATTAGAAGAGACGGTCAGGTGGTCAGTGCGCGAGTAACACAAAAGAAATATAAAAATAAAAATAAAATGTGTTCTTTTGTGTTACTCGCGCACTGACCCCCTGACCGTCTCTTCTAATGCCACAAGAACATGCCGCCACAATACTCCTAAATGCTTCCTAACCTCCTGCATACCCAACGCCATCCCAGGCCCCCTTCTTTCTTAAATTTTTTTTCCTCTTTCTTGTTCTTTCTCTCTCTCCTTTTTTTCTGTCTTGGTGTCGCCCGGGCTTCCCCCCCTACTTTTTTCTTTTTTTTCTCTCTACCTTTCTTTCTTTTCTTTACTCCCCTCGCTCCGACTATTCCGCTCTTGTCCCCCCGTCTTGGGAACGAAGCTCACAGACGTTGGACGACAGCGCTCGTTTCCTCTGAAGTCTCTCCCTTTAAAACCAGCCGCGAGCGACAACACCCGCACGTGACGTCACTGCACTAACCATTTAAAACTAACATGCCGAGGATGACGAGGCCGCCTTTGACGAGGATACGTCCTCCTATCGAAACGTCGGCCAGCCTTTCTGAGGCACCTTATCCCTGGTTACAAACTTTATACCACAGTGTGCTATTCCACCTGTCAGCCCCTTTTTTGATCTTTAGCAGCGAGAGTGTAAGAGTGGGGTTGAAGATTAATATGCAGAAGACAAAGATAATGATAAATAGCCGGGCAAAGGAACAAGAATTCAGGATCGCCAGTCAGTCTCTAGAGCCTGCGAAGGAGTACGTGTACCTCGGTCAATTAATCAGAGGGAACCCCGATCATGAGGAGGAAATTCACAGAAAAATGAAAATGGGTTAGATTGCATGCGGCAGACATTGCCAGCTCCTGATTTGAAGCTTACCATTATAATTAATAAGAAAGGTGTACAATCAGTGCATTCTACCAGTGTTAACATATGGGGCAGAAACTTGGAGATTGACAAAGAAGCTCAAAAATAATTAAATGACTGCGCAAAGAGCGATGGAACGAAGATTACTCGGCATAACGTTAAGAGACAGAAAGAGAGCGGTTTGGAACAGAGAGAAACGGGTATAGACGATATTCTAATTGACATTAGGAGAAAGAAATGGAGCTGGGCAGGTCATCTAATGCGCCGGTTAGATAACCGTTGGACCATTGGGGTTGCAGAATGGGTACCATGAGATGGGAACCGCAATCAAGGACGACAGAAGGCTATGTGTAGCGATGAAATTAGGAAATTAGGAAGGTTAGCGCTGTGTCCGCGTCGTAATTCAGTCTCTCGTCCTTTTTCGTGCGCTAAAAACGTAAAAGCTAGGAAATTCGCGGGCGCTCGTTGGAATCGGTTGGCGCAGGACAGGGGCAATTGGAGGTCGCAGGGAGAGGCCTTCGTCCTGTAGTGGACATAAAACAGGCTGATTATGATGATGAATATGACCTTGACGATGTCGTAATTTTTGGACGCATATTTCAGGAGCACAACACTCGTCTCGCTATTGTACTCGACTGCATCAAAAAGGGTGGTCTCGAGTTGAATTAAAAAAAATGGTGTTTTGGGGAGGGCCGTGCTCGTCGATAAAGATGGCATTAGAGCCCACCCACAGAAGATGGCAGCCGTTGAATCATTTGAGCAACCTAAATCTGTCAAACAGCTTTCTAGCTTCGTAGGGCTCTGCTCATATTTCCGGCGGTTCGTACGCGGTTTCGCCGCACCCGTTGACGAGTCTTCTGCGTAAGAACACTCGGTTTCAGTGGACCCCTGAGTGTAAAGCAGCTTTTCGCCAGCTGGAGTTTGTGTAAAGTTCACAGCCAACACTCCGGCACTTCGTTCCTTCGTCATCAACAGAGATTCACACAGACGCAAGGGGCGTCGGCATCGGTACCGTCCTTGTTCAGCCCTCTAGGAACAACGAACATGTCGGCAATAGCGGTATGCGAGATGAAAATGTTTCTTCCTGTCTCTTTCGACTTCCCGACGCTCCAAGAAAACATGGAGGATGGTCAGGCTGTCACCGCATCTACCAGAAGTTGGAGGCTCGTTGCCAGTCAAGAGAAAGTTATGAGTGCCATATGTGTGTCATATTATGAGTCTAGTGAATAGGACATTTGTTCTTCGTGTTTTCGTAGCTGGGGCCCGAAATCTAACTTCGACTTAATCACGTGAAGCTTATTGCTCGTTTCAGCATCCCACAAGCATTGCCAGTGGCTTCTCAGTTTGTTTCGTAGAAAAAATTTGATGTCTGGGGCAGGGACAGCAGCAGAACGAATACCCTTCGATGCTATTAATTTGGCGATTTCGTCGGCAAGCACATTACCCTCGATTGTTGTATGGCTAGGAACCCAGCATATTACTACACGTCTATGTGACAAATAAATTAAAGTTTGCATAAGAGACAGTAAAGTTAAATAAACACCGGATTTATATGCTGTTGTAAGGACATGAACGCTTTTACAAGGCTTAACGAGTCTGTGAATACGATTTTTCTGTCAAGTTTTAATTTCTTTATATGTTTTACCGCGGACAGTTCTGCATAGGCTTCTGCAGTGAAGATACTTGTTAGAGGGTTCAATACGTCACATTCAGAAAAAGAGGGATCAGCAGCAGCGTAAGATACGCCAGCATGTGATTTGGACGCGTCTGTGTAGAATTTGGGGCAGGAGTACTTCGATTGAAGCTCAAGAAAATGCATAGCAGTTTCAAGCTCAGGAGTGTGCTTTGTGACCTCTACAAAGTGTATATCGCATTCTATCACCTGCCACTCACAGGGCGGTAATAGCTTAGCTGGAGGCATTCGGCGATGTTCGAGAATTGGGACGTCCATTTCTTCGCTAAGTTATCTCACGCAGTCAGAAAGATAGTCTCATAGAGGGTCTATTACGAAAAAGAGTTGCACGCGTCAAGTCGTTAACGGTTGCGGAACACGGATGTTCCCGATTAGAGGGCACTTTTAGAAAATAGGTGGAGCTGATGTATGTTCTCTGAAAATGGAGTGACCACTCATCTGACTCTACGTATAGGCTTTCGACAGGGGTTGTTCTAAATGTACCAGTGGCCAGATGGAAACCCAGATGGCCAACAGGATCTAGCATCTTTAGCGCGCTCTGGGCGGCAGAGTGATATAACACGGCAGCATAGTCCAATCACGATCGAATTAAGCTCCTATAAAGATTCAGCAAACACTTTCTGTCGCTACCCTATGTTGTGTGTGATAGGATTTTAAGTTCATTGCTTTTAGAAATTTGCTTTAAGATATTCTATGTGTGGAATGAAAGTAAGCCTGGAGTTAATTATAACACTTAGATGCTTGTGCTCTTTGTTCACAGGTATTTGTTGCCCATACATTTGGACAGTAGGATCTGCAGCAAGTCCTTTCTTCTTGGTGAAGAGAACGCAAGAACTTTTGTCGGGGTTCACTTTGAACCCGTTTTCGTCCGCCCACTTAGAGACTTTGTTTAGGCACTGTTGTACTTGTCTCTCATAGACTGTTAAATTGCAGGATTTGAAACCTATGCGTATGTCGTCTACGTAGACAAATGGACGGACGGACGGACGGACGGACGGACGGACGGACGAACGAACGAACGAACGAACGAACGAACAGACGGACGGACAGACAGACAGACAGACAGACAGACAGACAGACGGACGGACGGACGGACGGACGGACGGACGGACGGACGGACGGACGGACGGACGGACGGACGGACGGACGGACGGACGGACGGACGGACGGACGGACAGACGGACAGACAGACAGACAGACAGACAGACAGACAGACAGACAGACAGACAGACAGACAGACAGACAGACAGACAGACAGACAGACAGACAGACAGACAGACAGACAGACGGACGGACGGACGGACGGACGGACGGACGGACGGACGGACGGACGGACGGACGGACGGACGGACGGACGGACGGACGGACGGACGGACGGACGGACGGACGGACGGACGGACGGACGGACGGACGGACGGACGGACGGACGGACGGACGGACGGACGGACGGACGGACGGACGGACGGACGGACGGACGGACGGACGGACGGACGGACGGACGGACGGACGGACGGACGGACGGACGGACGGACGGACGGACGGACGGACGGACGGACGGACGGACGGACGGACGGACGGACGGACGGACGGACGGACGGACGGACGGACGGACGGACGGACGGACGGACGGACGGACGGACGGACGGACGGACGGACGGACGGACGGACGGACGGACGGACGGACGGACGGACGGACGAGCTCCTTCCGGCGCACCCTTCCGGAAAACTAACGGGTGCAGCACCTGGAGGTGATGCTGCCAAACCGACCCGACGCAAAAATCCTCTTCTGACCTTGCCCACACATCGGAACCTTATTAAAGTGAACGTGGATGGTGTACCTGTTACGGCTCTGATTGACGCTGGCGCGCACATATCTGTGATGAATGCTGAGCTTCGGAATCGTCTCAAGAAAGTCCTTACACCTGCCCCGTCGCCTGTGGTCCAAGCCGCTGACGGTGGAACACCAGCCGTTATTGGCATGTGTCCGGCTCGCGTGAGTGTCGGCGGACATCATACTTCTGTTTTGTTTTATGTTCTAGAGCACTGCCCTCACGACCACATTCTGGGCCTTGACTTTCTCTCTACACATTCCGCTTTGATAGACTGTTCTGCTGGTGTTGTGCAACTCGCTCTACCTGCTGCTATCGACCCTCTCGATAGCGCTCCGATACGGCTATGTTCCACAGAACATATTCGCCTCCCGCACCGTGCCGTTACCTACATAAGTGTCTCCCCCGTTCCACCTATACCAGACGGTGACTACTTCGTATCCCCTAATCGGGATGTCCTGCCTCGCATAACGTCGCTTTTCCTCACACCGTCATTACCATTTCGGACAACCCATCCCTGGCGCAAATAACACCGGCCAGAGACTACAACATTTTGGCTTTAACTTGTAACAGCTCCTCGTGTTCAACTCTTGCTTCACCCCCGGTCCCTTCAGACTTGAATGCCCTAACAAAAATGATTGCTCCCGACCTTCCGCCCCAGCGTGCTAATGAACTACGTTGCCTCCTTGCTTCATACTGGGACATATTCGACCTTGGAGAGCGCCCTCTAGGACAAACATCTGTCGCAAAACATCGAATAAACACCGGCGATGCGAACCCGATCCATCGGCGACCCTACTGCGTCTCACCTACTCAGCGACAAATCATCCAACATGATGTTGACCAGATGCTTTCTCGAGACATCATCGAACCTTCTTGCAGCCCATGGGCATCCCCTGTTGTACTAGTTAAAAAGAAGGACAACAGTTGGCTATTTTGCGTGGATTATCGGCACCTCAACAAGGTAACCAAGAGGGACGTCTATCCGCTACCACGCATTGACGATGCCCTGGATTGCCTGCATGGAATACAATATTTTTCGTCCATCGACCTTCGCTCCGGCTTCTGGCAAATTGCCGTCGACGACATGGACCGCGAGAAGACAGCATTTATTACTCCCGATGGCCTGTATCAGTTCAAAGTGATGCCTTTCGGTTTATGTAATGCCCCGGCCACATTTGAACGAACGAACGCCCTCCTACATGGTTTCAAGTGGTCCATCTGCCTCTGTTACCTGGACGACGTGGTCATTTTTTTCTCCGACTTTGGCGACACACCTCGAACGCCTATCGACGATCCTATCTGTTTTCCGTCAGGCGGGACTACAATTAAATTCGTCCAAGTGCCACTTCGGTCATCGGGAAATCTCTGTGCTCGGGCATCTCGTCGATTCTTTTGGTGTACGCCCTGATCCCGATAAAATACGGGCAGTGAAAGACTTTCCCGTGCCAACTTGTGGCAAGGATGTTCGCAGCTTCTTGGGCCTTTCCTTGGTTTGTCCGAAATTTTGTGAACTTTACGCGCCCTCTCACTCAGCTCCCCAAGAAAGACGTCGCATTCATTTGGGGCACTGAGCAAGCTGGTGCTATCACCGAGCTGATTGGGCTGCTTACGTCCCCGCCCATTCTCGCTCACTTTGATGCGTCAGCTCCAACAGAAGTCCGTACCGATGCCAGTGGCCATGGTATTGGCGCCATCTTGGCACAGAAACAACAAGGGCGAGAACGTGTTATTGCCTACGGCAGCCGCCTTCTTTCCTCTGCTGAGCGCAATTATTCCATCACCGAACGCGAGTGTCTGGCTCTCGTTTGGGCAGTGGGTAAATTCCGCCCCTATTTGTACGGCCGCCAATTCACAGTCATCACTGATCACCACGCTCTGTGTTGGCTTTCGTCCCTCAAAAATCCTTCAGGGCGCCTTGGCCGCTGGGCTCTGCGCCTTCAAGAATACAACTATTCAGTTGTATACAAGACCGGCCGGTTACATCAAGATACGGACTGCTTGTCGCGCCATCCTGTCGACCCTCCTGACGTTTCTGCGGCCGGCATACCTGTCACCGTTCTCTTTCTGGCTACTTTTCGCGATATTGGAGCAGAACAACGTCGGGACGCCTCCGTACAAGACCTTATTCAACGGCTCACTTCAACGACGCCCGATCCTTCCCTTCGCATGTTTGAACTCCAAGATGGTATATTGTACCGCTCTAACATGCGCTCGGACGGCCCTGCCCGACTCTTTGTTGTGCCTGAGCATCTGCGTCAGACTGTTCTCGCCCAGCTTCATGATGTCCCGACTGCTGGTCACCTTGGCGTGTCACGGACCTATGACCGCGTTCGTCGGTGCTTCTATTGACCTGGTCTATACCGTGACGTCTGCCGTTACGTCGCTGCGTGAGACCTTTGTCAACGACGCAAAAAGCCGATCACAGTCTCTGCTGGTCGCCTTTAACCACTTGACGTACCATCAGAACCATTCTGCCGTGTAGGTGTCGATCTTGTAGGCCCTTTTCCTACGTCTGATTCGGAAACCAAGTGGATTGCTATAGCAACGGACTACGCCACCCGATATGCAATCACACGGGCTCTTCCGACAAGCTGTGCAACCGATGTCGCCGACTTGCTCCTAGAGAACGTCATCCTTCACCACGGCGCCCCTCGAGAGCTCCTTACCGACCGCGGCCGCTACTTTCTTTCTAAAGTTGCCAACGACATTCTGCTGTCGTGCGCGACTAAACACAAACTTGCTACTGCTTACCATCCACAAACGAACGGTCTAACCGAGCGCCTTAACGGCACCCTTACTGAAATGCTGTCCATGTATGTCTCCGCTGACCATCGCGACTGGAACGTTGCGCTGCCGTTCGTTACTTTCGCCTATAATTCGTCTCGCCATGATACCGCCGGCTTCTCTCCATTCTTCCTCTTGTTTGGCCGCGACCCTACATTACTTTTCGACACCATTCTGCCTGCTAGTCTGAATTCCACGTCCGAGTTCGCCCGTGAAGCCATACTCAAAGCTCAAGAAGCACGCCATATTGCCCGACGTCGACTTGTGGAGTCGCAGGACAATCAGCGACGCCTACATGACGCCCGCCATCGTGACGTCCATTACACACCGGGCACCCTGGTTCTTCCTTTGGTCGCCGTCGCGACGCGTTGGCCTCTCGGAGAAGTTACTTTCACGTTACTCTGGCCCTTACCGTGCCTTGCGTAATGTAACTGACGTCACGTACGAAATCGCCCCTCTTGAGCCAACCGTGGCTCAGCATCGCTCCGACGTGGTCCATGTCGCGCGTCTTAAGTTGTATCACTCGCCCGCCTCCTAACCAGCACCGAGCCGGTGCTTCCGCCGCCGGGGGTCATGTGACACGCTGACGAAGAAGATGTTGTCAGCTTGGTCGGACGAAGACGACGCTCTGGACTTCGCGCGCTGTCTACCATCTTGTCATCCGCTACGATTATTGTAAATATCCTGTAAATATACGTCTGACTGTTTTTAACCCCGTAACAACACACACACACATATATATATATATATATATATATATATATATATATATATATATATATATATATATATATATATATATATATATATATATATATATATATATATATATATATAATGTTCTAGTCTTCTTCATGAGAAGTGTATAGCGCATGCATACCGTCACTGGTGATAACTTGAGTGTGCAGAGAAATCATTATCTAGAGCTATACGGAGATATTTTCTTGCAGGAAGTTACCACGTGATAGCAACGCGAAATTTGTTTCAAATGACGTCAGTTTATCCGGAAGATATGCGCGAAAATTAGAAAGTTATATATCAGGCTTGAATGGCTTCGGCCCGTTGACCTGCCGTCGGTTGGCCACCAAACGCTCGCACAAGGTTTTTACCCAGCTTGTCGCTGCCTCCGAAGCTTGTTTATGGCAGGGGGATAAAATGTGAAAATAGCAAGTGAGCCGTGAAGGTATAAGCGAGCGAGATCACTTTGATAAGAAGGCTAGGATGCCAGCTCTATTTGCAGGCCTAGCCGTGAGGCACAGTTACATCACGTGACAGTTGCCCTTCTTGGCCAGTTCCCTTTCGGTAATTGGCTGGAATTCATTTAGCTGCAAAAGCTAGCAGCGTTAGCTTCTTGCATGCACCGGAGCGATTATGAACTCTTCGGATAACGGGCCTAAATTGTTGCATTAGGATGAATTGTCCGAACATTATTTTTTGACCCCAATAAAGATTCTGACAATTCATCCTGATGCAACAACTGCTATCGCGATAGCAATTATTTTATTGAAAAAGTTAAGTAGTGTTCTTTTCATAATAACTTGTCAAGTTACCACTTTGAGTCGTATCAAAATGTATGCCTCCATAGTAAGAGCATTATCGAGGGAATAACCTAATTTTCGTGTCGTATCTCAATTGAAATAACTTTGAATGAATGTTCAGCAACGTTCTGTATATTTGCAAAAAAAGTGCCCACTGCATTCTACTTTGTCGTGTCAGACTTTTTTTAACATGCCAGTCACTGTTATTAATGAAGATAGCCGAGCACTGGATGACTACGGAACGTTGTCAAATAAATGAAGTTTTGCTAATATGGGCTATAACTATTGGATATCTGCAAACTGTTAAGTCCCACTGCTTTTGTGGATACGAACAATGACTGAGAAAGCGCCTGCTTTCTTATAACTGGAGAAAAAGCGACTGCAGAATTTATTGGTCATGATTTAGTTAGTACAAGATGCAACATTTTTTATTGCACCACGTGGCTAAAGGAATTGATACTTAAGTAGGCTGTGCTACTCTGAAGACCGACAGCGGCAGTGCAGCTTTCGAATAACGCTGGTTAACACACGTGGCACAGTATTAGTGTTACACCACTAAGAACACTGTCACAACTTTTTCTCATCGCCGCTTAATACTAGTCGGACACTGTTCCAAAAGTTCTATTATTCCTCACTTAATCGCGTGCTTCACATCTCAGCCCCGTCGCACATATCTAACTGAATTGGTGATCCCTTCCACATTGGCCGTCCACGTGCCCATACGACGAAAATTTAATAATAATTTTTGTAGTGCAACTACTGACCCGAACGGCCTTCCGAACGCATTCCTCTTGTCAGATGCTCGAGGCTATTCGTTGAGTTTTAAATAATCACCGGCGTTCTTGAGCATTTCTTTTATGGCTGTAAATACTTCTATAGTCTGTCTGCATCTCATACTAATTATGTGAAGAGTTGAACTTCATAGTGCCTATATCGCTTGCATATATTACTAACCTTTCATTATAACATATGTACCCACCACTTACGGAATACTGCCTTTATTAGGGAATCTCTCATATAAAGAAATGAAACACTCAAGAAAATGTGCCGAGGCGAAATCTAAAGAAATGTTTCCACTATGCGGTGCAAGAAAGTGTTCAATCCCTTGGGCCTTGAAAGGGCCCCTAATCTCTGTTGCAGCTAGCCTCTTAGGAGGAAAGCGAAATGAACTTGCTTCTCGAAGGCCGGCTCAGCAGAAAGATAAAGCTTGCTTTTCTACCGTGGATGCCACGCATTCTTCGCAAACTAAAGGAGATTTGAAGGAGGCCAAGCGTAATTGCTATTTTGTCGGCACCTCAAAAATTATCGATGCTGTGGGCTCGGGGCAGCGCCACGAAACAGGGACGGAACGAATCTCGCATTAACCACCGCAACACGTACGCTCAGTGCACCGATGACTCTGTGTGCTGCATACGAATATCGTGCTGGAAAGGATGTGGGAGAAAAACAGGTCTGTCGCTTAAGCATTCGGTTGCGGGTAAAGTGCAACGTGCAGCGGGGTCTACAAGGGCATTTCGCGCACAATGCCACCATTGCAGACTGCCTTGTTTCAGGGACTGATAACTCTGTTCACAATCCCGTCAGTTACGAGCAATGTTGGGGCTGCTGAGGTAAATGGGCACATGATATCTGTATAAGCAGAGAATATATGAGTTTGTTGAGAAAGGGACTTTTGAAGACAGCGCTTAAAGATCGGCCCTCCTGTCCTCGATTGGGCAAGACAGAGGACAGGAGGGTTTCCACACGAAGCGGCGACTGCCACATCAATTATTGATATATCTTTTGTGGCTGTGCATGAACATTCATTCATTCCGAATTACTGCTCGAATGTAACCGCTGGATTCCGGTAAAGTTCCACATTTAGTACACGTAGGTTTCGCCATACCATGGCGCTGCAATATTTTCTTGCCCCCTGCGACACGTTCAGGCAATGTTGAGGCACACTGCGCTGCTAGAGTGGCGTGAGGCGACCAGTGGAGCTAGTCTACATATACACCATTCTCTGAAATTGCGGGTAAACCCTCGTGTGCGTTGTCTCGGGTAAGACTCAGCGTGTCGTCTGCTGTGATGCGGAGAGACAGTATGTAAGCATTCGGTGTCTCGACTACAGGGCGGTCTTAGAGATGCCGAGTGGTTTTACAAGGAGTCACCGTACATGTTTGGGTCGTTATTCTGCTAAACGTAGTCCGTAGAAAGCTACTACGTGTTGAAATTGCAATTGACGGAATCACCACAGTGCAAAAGTGCGATACCTTGAATAACAGTAAGTTTCTGCACGCGCTTTGCAGCCTCAAGAGCAACTTTAAAATCTGCTCTAAATTTACAACTGCAGCTGCTTTGCATTACATTGATGCTTGATGCTTTGCAATTTACATTGCAGCTGCATTATGTAACTTGCAGCAGCCCTGGTAGTTATTAACACGCAACAAAGGCGCTCATTTTTACAGGGGGCCTGAACTTGACATTTTAGCTTTCTGTTACCTTGTGTGTTGCGGAAAGTTGTTTGAATGCTGTGATACTTTCGGGGTGCAGGAAGAGGCTACTTCAAGGCCTCACTCACTTTATGTATGTTGCGTGAGTGTACACTGCATGGCTGGGGATTTTATGAACCCCGCGTGCCATTTCGATTAGCATGCGATGCGTGTAGCCAGATAAACGTTTCTAGTATTCATTAAAGGATGTTTCTCTCTCTCTCTCTCTACATTTAGCGAAGCTTGTACGCTGTCAATTTCGAACTTGATCGTGCTGGTGGTCGAAGCATTGCGTCGGCATCAGCATCTTGAAATCAAGAGCCATGAGACCTCTCTGACATCACCAGCTTACAAATTTCATGCGCTATTTGGTTGTGCTTGGATGCTAAGTCGCGCTAGAAATATAAGGACAGACATATGAACAAGAACACTCGGCGCTACAACCCCTTAGCTTCGAGTGCTGTGGTTGTTATGTCTGTGCATGATCTTTTGACACCCCTTAGAATACAAGTATGACCAACCAACTAGCGGGAACCATTGCCTCGTTTGTTTCTGCTTTCATTGCAATACTTCTCACTGTATGGCACTCACAAGTGCAGAATCATATACGCCAACATTCATAATCAGGTTCATTCGTCAGGCGGCCACACTTGCGCAGGCGGTTTTGTGCAACCTTTCTTTCAATCCGTTTTCACCTCGCAGTAGAAACTATTTGGCAACTCCCCCCGCTCGACGGGAAATACGTCTCTCTCTTGCTGACCCCTTTTCATTCACCGATTGTGCCTCCAGGCTATATTGTTGCCTGCGGAAGGCCTCTTTTCTCTCTCCACTAATGCTTTATTTCCTCTTCTTCACAGTCGAGCAGCCCATCTGGTCCTATTTTGGGGTGTCTGTTTAACGTTCATAAGTGGCAAATGACGTTTTGAGTTTCTGACGCTAAAGTTTGACAAATCGTCCCGTGTGCCTTCGCGCTACATCTCGACGAAAGAAATAGCTAGAGGGCGACATCTATTAAACACCAAGTCTCATATGAAATCGCGGAACAGCAGAAAGCCGTGATACAAAAACCGCCTGGCCTTTGCTTTTTCGGCGATGCAGCGGATATTATGTATTTGTCGCTTTTTTGGTCCGTTGCTCTGTTGAAGAGATTTAAAAGCGAAGAGTGTCTTGTACGGAGCGTTGTGCCACCACCCTACTGCTGTTAGCGCCGGAGGCTACGTGCCATTTCGGCCAACGTAAAGATTTGGGGCGAAATTTTCAGATGGTTTCCGCTCAGACAGGCGGATATGTATTGTTTCTAACCAGCTTATTCTTACAGAAAAGTGGCAATGGGCGAAATATTTTACAAAATAGACATTGGGTTGTAAGCTTTAACTTTAGTTCGACAAAACTGCGCTCGAATATTGCCACCTGTGCCGACAGCTTCTTACCCTTACTGAATTTATGTTTCGTTTACGAAACACAAAGCATAGCGTGGTTTTACATGATGGGTGAGTGAGAACGCAGTGTTGCAAAAAAAAAAGTGCTTTATTGCCGGCTTCGAAGTGACATGAAGGCGCTGCCGTCGAGAGCCGGTTGCTGCAGCAGATGACGAAGACGCGTATAGCGGGTAGGCGTAAGTGCGTTTACGGGTCGGTGCGAACGCGCTCAACATGGCTTGTGGGCTGATAAAATGAGCTGGGTTGCTGTCAGACCTGCACTTGAATTTGCGGATCTGGTCTGCAGTATTGTCAGTTAGGAAGAGTTCTTGCGGAAGCCGCAAAGCGCTCGCGTATTCAACTTAAGGCTGTGTTAACGTATTGTAAGCTAACAGTTCCACGGCAGAAGAGGTCTGAGCTACATTCTGTAGGAAGTAACCAAGAGTTCTTAACAGGAAGCATTAGTTCCGTACACACCTGTCTAAATACTTGGGAAAACATAAATAGTATTTCTCGGCAACCACTGCACCGACTCTGACGAAGTTTGTCACATTTAAGCGAAAATGTTAATAATTCGTAATGGTAGGAAGCACAGATTTTGCTGAAGCCGTCAATATTTTCAATGTAGCAAATTCACGCAAGCTGTCAGTTTAAATATAGAATTAGTCCGATTCTCTAACTGATGCTGTTTACAGAGTTGCGATATTTCCTTTGTGGTGCAGAGTTACGAATATGCAAAGTTGGATCTTGTCTTTTTTATTTTAACCACCGATTTTAACCACTTTTTATAAAATCATTTGGTATCTAATTAACACTTATACTTCCTACACTCACTAGAATTTAACTTTAGCTCTGAAATGAAACACACATCATGCAAATCGGTCTGTGGTTGCCTGATAAATGTGCATCTATTTGAATACGTGGAATCGGAATTAGCCCCGAGCAAAAGCTTCCTCTTAAAATTCATTCATGGCATTGTTGGCGCTAGGGGCCCCTTTCACTCTAAATCATTTTCCCCACTGTGAATCACACTATGGCTTTCTTAAAGAAACAAAGGCCTGTTATCACGAATTCAGTATGTCATTGTCAGTGACAGCCGCTTCATATTAATTTAAAGAGATCGCAGCACTCAGAGTGTCCTGCCATGTGCAGCAGATGTTGGTAGTTTTATGGGCACACTGAAAAACTATTTTCTTCTTAAGTCTTTCTGCCCGCCGGAGCCTTAGAGATGCGGTAGTCTCGCAAAGTATCCACTAGAAGTTTCAATTAGAGAATAGTGCCTTTGGCTGCGACGAAATTTACTCCATGTACGGTGTTCCAGCAGTCGAGAACAAAACAATGTGGAAAAACTGTTAGTGCACTTGACGATGCGTACAAGGTTATGTTTTGTGCAGTTGTTTCGATGGACTTGATTGAAGTATCGTTATATTGAAAGCGCGCGAAGGTACGAGAGCGGTTTTGCTTATTTTATTTAGTTATTTGACTGCCCCGTAAAAAAGAACACCTTAATGGTAAATTCTTAGAGGCGGCTGTGAGGAAAATCTCCCTACTGTTGGCCGTCTCCAATGTTCCAGCTTTTTTAAAAAGATAAGCCATAACCTCATGCTTCAGTACCTGCATACGTGCATAGGAGTATTGCCACGAGCCGCCCATTTATGGTGCTGGAAGCCGGAGTCTTCGGCATGCTGCATGGATTTCTTCAGTAGTGGACATCGCGCGGAAGTAGCCGGCATTTTCAAATTGCATCGAAAAGCACCAGCGCACCGAAATAAGTTCAATATACCCCGAGCAGCAGGCTGAATAAATCAGCCCTGTTCACAGTGGTGGGTTTCCCGAAGGCGGCGGAATGTGCAACTGGAGATTGATATTTGAGAACGACTTGCATTACAGTGTGCGGCGTTCATGCCGGGATCGGGTATTTTCGCGCTTTTTTTTCTCTCTACGAAGAACATCGAACACCTACATTGTGCGAAATACGATTACCACTTACAGGTCACAGAGAACGTTCGGCAGTGGTCGTCAACTGTGCGGCAGTGTGCAAGTATATACAGTTGGGCATCACGAAAGCTAGTTGCCGCTTCGTTATTCGAGCCAATGGGGTCCGTGTTGCCTGGGTGAACCGCCGCTGCACTCATCGTCTGGGCACGACTCTTTTTCGGCAATGTAGAGCGAGGCCAGTGACCACCTAATGGCGCTGAAAATGGCCATGCGTTAGGAATGGAACGAAAGCCGACCCTGATGACTTGGTGCTGAGAATAGCTCCTCTCGCTCGATAATGGTCTGAAGGAAGCTCTCTTCAAACCGGAAACGCGAGCCGGAGGTCGGTTTTTTTCGGTCTTGTATTTGTTCGCTAAAAAGACGTGGCGTCTACCTATTAGTTCGCACTTCACAGAGCTAGCTTTCAAAATAAGTATTCTTTCTGCGGTTCCAGGTGTCAGCCATACAGTTTTCTTGTCTGTTAGATTAGAGTGAAATTGATGTTTTGATATTATAGCAATAATCATTCCACTCATATGGCGTTAGACAATTTGCATTACAATGCTAGGGCTCTACACGAGAATGAGAACATTTCAAGTTGCTTTATGCCATGTTTTAGATTTCCCTGCACGAAATTCTAATTGGTGAACTTCTTTTAGTTAAATTGAGACACAGTACACCACAGAAAGCACCGAATATATTTTCTTTCTTGCCGCAGTCAAGATTTCGACACTGAAAGGCATGCCCTTTCTTTGTCATCAACGTCCACTGATTGAAGATGAGGTCAGTGACATATAGCAATTTCTTTACAAGGGAAGGTGGTATGCCTAATGGTGGAATTGTAAGATAGAACTTGCTAACACGGCTAAGCAAAAAAAGATAAATCGCACAGGACGAGCGCTGGACGAGCGCTGGACGGCAAAAATTTTAGTAGAAAATGATGAAGAGTGCAATGGAAGCCCAATTTGGGGGTCATAACAGCGGTAAGCTGAAGAGACAATTTGTTTTGCTGAGATAATGAATATTTTTTTCAAAATTGTAAATGGGGAATCCTGATGGAGTTATCGAAATGAGCTGATCGCTTTGCTTGCGAGCGTGGTTGTTGCAATATGCACCGTGTCGCACGTGACACAATATTCAAAAACCAGTTGAACAGTGAAAGTAGATGCACTTTAAAATGGCCGACATCAATCGAGATTGGGCATAATAGTGGCTCTCTCGGTGATGGCATCCCTTTAAATATGGACCCAAGTCGAGTTTTTGGACGTGGGCACTGAGAAAGGCCCGCTAAATAGGTTCCCAGACGATTACGCTACCCTCTAATGCGACATTTGAGCACAGCTCTATACGTGTTTCGTTTCGCGATATATTGGCTGGCGCGGAAGATTCGTCTTGTGCGGCTCATTGCAAACGGAGCGAAGTGTGGGCGACGGCCTCGACAATCGGAAGATTGCGAAAGGCAGCGCGCGGGTGACGCGTGGGCGCGATTCACAGCAGCCCGCTCATGCAGCGCTTTGTTTCCATATGTCTGATGCGTGCTACTCTGGCGCCATCTGTTAGCCAACGTCGCCGGAGAGCCCGTCTTGTGTGGCACTATGCTTTTCATTTCACGCTTTCGCCATACCCTCCTCCGCCTCATGGTTCGCTGCACTCTACTCCTCCGCTTTCATCTTGATGCTCTCTTCGCTATCGCCGTCTTTCATCAACCGCGGCGCTCCGTGCTCGCTCTTTATCCTTCGCTGTGCTCCTTCGCTAGGTTGCGATGGACGCCGAGGCACGCCGATGTTCAATGCAGGAACAGGCGCCCAAGAGCTGTGCTCTAAAATTTTCACATAAACTTGGAGCGACGTGAATCTGAATACAAAAGGGACCGTGCTTTACAAAAAAGGTGACCAAAATAACTTTGGCAATTATAGAGCCGTGTCTATCTTGCCTGTGTTCTCAAAGGCCTTCGAAAAAATTCTGCACACTCGATTTTCTAGTTTCATTGATAAATATAATTTATTTACACCTAATCAATTTGGTTTTCGGAAAAATAAATCAGTTGAACTGGCACTCCTGGAGCAAAAAGAGTATATTCTTAAACAATTTGAAAATAAGGCGCTCGTTCTCGGTATTTTTATTGATTTTTCAAAGGCCTTTGATTTAGAAACCATAAAATATTGTTAAAGAAATTGCATTGCTATGGTATTCGTGGACAAGCCCTAACGCTTATTGACTCTTATTTATCGAACAGACAGCAGGTCGTTCAGATAAGCGACTCTATTTCCGGAGTGAAACCTTTGTTGTGTGGAGTGCCACAGGCCAGTATTCTAGGCCCACTATTATTTAATATCTATCTTAATGACATTGTAAATATCAATTGCGAGGCGAAATGCATAATATATGCTGATGATACCAGCATACTTTTTTCAGGGCAAGATATTCATGAGCTTATCAGAACTTGTAATCACACAATGAAAACGCTAGAGAGATGGTCAGCGGCAAATGCTATGCGTATTAACGAAAATAAAACAAAAGCGGTTATATTCCGACCAAAAAATAAAATTATTCCACCTCATGAGACATAGTACGGAGCACCCACACTATTGAAATAGTTTGCCATTTTAAATGTCTGGGCATATTTTTTTCCGAGAATATGAGCTGGGATTACCAGGTAGGACATGTTCTGCAAAAATTAGCTCAGGTGACAGGTGTAATTGGTCGGCTTCGATACTTACTTCCAAAAGGAATCAAGCTTCTACTCTATCATTCGCTCTTTAGCTCTCGTTTAAATTATTGCCAACTAGTATGGGGTACAACGGCGGTCACAAATCTAAATCAAATATACTTGGTTCAGAAAACATGTATTAGGCATATCTTCAATGCATCTTTTGCGGCATCTACTAATGTTTTATTCTGCACTTCAGGAATAGTTAAAATACACCAGACATACAATTATACGTAAAGCAAAAAATTCAAATTAGAAACTTGTAAAAACATAACAAATTTGTGTGTTCTGGCCAATTTAAGAATTAGGCATTTAAATTATCCCACGCGTCATGGAGAAAATTGGGAAGTAGACACAGTACGATTAAACTCCGGAAAAGAGCGCTTGTCTTACACTCTTCCGTCCCTCCTCAATCACTATGACCTTAACAATTTTGACTTATTTGATTGTTCATATCAGGATATCCGCAAGTTTTACGCAGTGATGTATAGCTCTGATATTTCTACTACTTAACACTGGTTATACTACAAACTTTGTCTCGTTTATCAAATCCATAACCGTATCGAATTGTTTCATCTGGTTGTATGTAACTGTTTGTAACAAATTGATTTCTATTTTGTTTTTTTCTGTACATTCAGTGTATTTATTCTAGACATTCGTAATTTCATAGCATTTCAGATATTTCATTTTTCTAAGAAACTGTTTTGTATTTATTTTATGACGACTGTAAAAACTGCCTTCTGTATTACCTTAGCATTTCCTTTACTTAGTGTGTGCCCTATAGTACTACGCTCTCTGTTAAGTTTCAATTTTTGATTGATTTTACGGTAGTGCTGTTACCGCTGCGAAATTTTTCCATGGGGCTGTGGCCTAGTCAAGCTGTTCTGACAAACAGCTTTTTGTCACAGTCCTTCTTTCTGTATCATTGACAGAATGAAAATAAAGATTGATTGATTGATTGATTGATTGATTGATTGATTGATTGATTGATTGATTGAATTTCAAAATTGAAAGCCGCATGGCTTGCGTGCCATATATAAGAACATCGCGTCAGCTGCCACCGCAATCTCACTGTCGCAAATACTTTCGCCTCCGTGTGTTGCAAAGATGTACGTCCACAACTCTTACATGCGTGCAGCTGGTTATCGTTCATTGGCGAAAGTTCGATATTTTACGGTGTCAGGATAAAGCCTGCTATGAGTGTTTTATTGCTACGTCCTTACTAGAATGAACTACCTCTGCAAGGGGAAGTCGGAGATGTCGCGCAGTTCTACACGACGGGCTTTGCCGACATTGTCAACTCATGCTTGACATGACCTGTAACTTCTTTGTGTTGCATTTATTTTTTTATGTTCTTCCCAACCCCTCTCTAGTACGTCTGGTTTAGGTAGTAAGAGTAAAATAAATACATTCAAACAGAGATCCTGTTCAGGAGAAAAGAAGTATACACTAGTACGATTAGTTGCACAATGCACGGTGGCAGAAAAGAAGCCAATTCACTTGATATCGACGAACAGTTAAGGAACAGATAAATGCCTGCGTTACCAAAGAAAAAAAAATATTAGAGATTTGGAAGCTGCACCACTAACCAAGCCCACATTTTAAAGGACTGCCTTAAAACAGAAAGAAAGAAAGGAGGTGGGTCGGGTAGGCTCATTTATTAGAAGGAATCTTTCTTGGCCACCTATTCCACAAAAAGAAAATAAAGCGAACAGAGTTATTCTTATATTGCTTGAGGGCCGTACTGATATATCATTGCGGGGGTCGCAAACTGACGCAGCATATTTCAGTTTGCGGCGGACAAGGGTTTCGCATCGAGCTTTATTTAAATAGGATCAAGGTAGACATTAAGACGAAAGTATCCTAACGAGTGGTTGACGTGGCTAATTATTTTGCGGATGTGTAAAGGCCTGCTAAGAGAGGATTTGATGTCATCACCGAAGTGACGGTATGACGTACATGATTGAAGTGTGCATTTCCGCAATGATTAGGAAGCAGGAAAGGTTTTGCTGGAGACACGTAATACCACTTAATAGTGTCAAGGTCCATCAGCAACACGTTACATCAGATAACTTTAGCGTTAATGTTATTTTGAAGTATATTAACACCAGTTTAGTTACTAAGTTTGCGGAAAACTGCTGCAGTCGTCAGCGACAAATGAATCAGTGCAGCGAATTAGTGATATAAATGCGAAATAACAGACGACCAAGTACTAAAAAATCGGACGTAAATTTTGAACGATAGGGCAAGGAGGTACTCTGCTATCAAGGTGACTTAATAGGTAAAAACCGGCTTAACGTTAAGATAACCACAACGAAAAGAATACACAGGCTGCGCAAAATGCAGGAAATAAAAGTACGCCCAGTTATGAGGGTTTTCGACTGCAATTAAAAGGCTGCGTTGTTCAAGAGCTCTAGAAAGTTAAAAAGGATATCTTCTTCGGATGGTTTTTCTGCAAAGACTTTACGAAAGTGGAAAAACCAATGCGAAAATGCAAAAGCAGAAAGGGCACGGGGTTTGAAGGTTCGGCTCGTGTATGACAAGATTGTTATGGACAATGAGTAGTATGCTTGCAACAATGCACAGTCTTTGTAGAATGAAAACAAGTAAAACAATAGAACTCCACATGAGTGAATGACGCTGCAGAAACCAAACCCGAGATTCCACGCTAATGAATATGGATGCCTGCAGCCTAGGGAACAAAACCACTGAATTTGAGCATCTTCTCTTTCTGTATAAAACAGATATGGTCATTGTGACCGAAACTTGGTTGCACCGAGACATAGCCGACAGCGAAATAATACCCCCCCCCCCCCTCCCTCCCTCTTCCAAAATTATTTGGAAGGATTGTGACACTCGTGGTCCAGCGTAGCGATTGTTTATAAAAAAAGACATTGATCCTGTCGTGATACATGAATGCCTCGATAAGGAAGCTATTTAGTGTACATCAACACTCTGTGACTCTTGCTTAATTGGTGCTCTTTTAAGACCTCCTAACGCCCATCTTGCTTTTCTAAAATCTATTCAATACTTTATGAGTGACAGTGCGTATGAAAACACGCGTGTATTTATAGCAGGTTATTTTAACCTGCCAGGTGTCTATTGGGATGTACAGCCGCGATCAATTTGAAGGTGATTACTCGAGCGGTGACCGAAACTAGGAGCAGCGCCACATTACGTCATCGGCGTCAGTCGAGAGGGAAGCATCAGATAGCTCCCCTCTCTCTCTTTTGCCGTTCCCTGAGCTGCTGCCACTCCCGTCACCCTTCACGAGACAACCTGCAAATTCATTTCGATTACCTTATCAGCTTTTGCACAAAGGCGTCATTGTTAGCCAAGGTATGCATGACACATCGACGCACATACATCATTTCCATGAAAGGGAAACAAACAAAAATGTTAGTCTTGGGGGTGATGGTTGCAGCCCGGAAGAGCATAAAAGTGGAAGAAGGCAGCGAATTTTTATCTTCGCAGTTCCGAAATTGGCCGCTATGCTGCTTGGAAGGCCCGCCGGTAGATGCTCGCGCGATCACCTTCAAATTGATCGCGACTGTAGCTGAGATTGGCTCGGCTGAATTCAAACACTGTGAAGCGTTATTTGACTCTGTATTTAGTAGCGCTCTTGCGTAGGTTGTTGATGAAGCAACTATTATGGGATGAACTACTCAGCCAGTGCTCGACCTTGTGTTTGTGGACACCAGGATTAATGATTATGCCGTTTCTGTTATTGACGGACTATCAAACCACGAACTTGTCCTATATTGCATTAGAAAAGTTCTGTCAGCCAAGCACAGCAAAAGAGAAACAATTCACGTAAGAAATTTTGCTGCAACAGATAATGTTAGCATCCTGGATTACCTGGAGATGGCACTGGAGTTTTTTCGATGGGCCATCTGAGGTCAATAGGCTGTGGGATAAGTTTAAAGGTACTATCAATTACTGCACGTATAAGTATGTTCCCATGAAGATAAAATATGAAACAGCGAACTCATTGGCTGAACCGAGCAATCATTCAGTCAAAGGGTAAACGAAAACTTATAAGAGAGAAAAAAAGATTTTAATGAGATTCCAGAGTTATCACAAATTGTAACGGAAAATTATCTATTGCGAAAAAAATTACTATTTTATTCGCCGATTCGATTTTTCGCCGCCTCGATTTTGGTGTCACCTTGATGTATTGCGTGAGGATGTGACATATGTTAGCAGCTATGAATGTATTATTACATCCTTTACGCAAATAGCTTACAGATACAATAAATTTTTCAACTTTGTTTGACACTCCTCTACCATTGCCTGCAGAAATAAGAGAAAAGATGACTAATGCACGTTCAGACATGCAGTATGTTATCATAGCTCTACAAGGTATACTTTTCATCCTTTTAAATCTAGACACGAGAAAATCACCTGGCCGGGATGCCACCCCTAATGAATTTTTGCGACAATATGGGGAGTGGATTGAAAAATATGTGCTGATAATTTTCCATGCGTCTCATGAACAACATAATTTACCGTACGATTGTTTATTTGCGCGATTTGTACCAGTTCATAGAACAAGAGAGAAACACACAGGGAAAAATTATAGACGCATTTAAATTACATGTAGTTGCTGTAAAATGTTCGAGCATATCTTATTGTGTTGTAGTGACGGTCAAGAAAAGATTAGCAAAACTGAATGACGAAACTAACTCTTTATTAGGCGAACTTGTGTCCCTAAAAACAAGTGACATTCAATGCACACATAGCGCCGAGCACAGTCGGCGATGTCGAAAAATCTGATTTGTGAGTGAATCGTTTCGGTTTTTATTTAAATGCGTAAGCACTTCTGTGTCTACCCAACGAGTACATAGGTCCCTTCTTCACGTAAGACGATCGCTTTCAAGATAGAACCCACAGCAGTGAGCGACCTGCCCTTTGTGCTTCCTCTCCCTACAGCGCAAACTACGCGGCGACAACACACCGCACACGAAGATATCACCATTCCGCGCACTCTGCCCCCATTGCAGATTGCTTTCAAGATAGGGCCCGCGCGGCCGCGCCATACGCAGCCACCGGCGGAGTACGGTTGGTGACGGTTCATAATGGTTCGACACGGATGGATAAGGCGCTAAAGAGCGATAACGGCTTACAATGATTGGAACATCATGAGCGCACCTGACGCTCCTACCTGTTGTAGCTTACTTGCGTCATCAGTTCACCTTGCGCCGCCCTCCGCTGCAGTTCATGTCGCCGCAGCGCTGTCGTTTATACTGGTCCGATCAAGTCTCATAACATTGATAATGACGCCGGGCTGCGTGGAGATAAGCAAATGGCACAATGCCTACGCGTATTTACACAACTTTCAAAGAAGTATCTGCATGAATTGTTTTTGTTCTTGTTTGCCTGCTTGTTCGCTTTTCATTCTTTTTGTGTGCGTACAAGTGTTTTGGCTACTCCGCTTTCAGCGAGCCAATTTAAGGGGAAAATACTAATTGACATCGACATCGCGTATAGCATTTTTTTTTTCAAATGCGATTGTTAGGTCCAGTGATTGTCATCGTGCAGCAATTCAGGCCTCTAAAATGCAACAATCGCCTGGTTCATGAAACGATTAGTAAACAGCGAGCTTCACAATTCTGCTGCGAGCCAGGTAGGCCACGCCAATGAATTTTTTCACTCTAATTATCCGTTTGGACGGCAGTCTCCATAGGTGTGCGGCTTCAAATATGAGGAAGGCGCCCTGAAAAATCTCATTCGCTTTCTAATTGCCGCGTCAAGCTTTGCGTCGGAGATAACTTTCTATCGCACTGCGGAACACCAAAGGCGCTATAACGTAAAACTATTCCAAACTTTTCTATTCCAATTCTGCAATCAGCCCACCGCGATTGGTCAAAAACTTTTTTGGACCACCCGCACTTCACCTGTCTGTTACGTGACGTCACGAAAATCGCGATAGCTCCCCATCTGATACGACATGTACACATTGATTATGCACAATTTGACCGAACAAAACAAAAATAGTTATTTCTGATTCGACGCCTTTTTGCCTTAGCCCTTGGCTATTGGTCAAAAGTTTTCGGGCTGCACCCACTTCACCTGCCTCTCACGCGACGTCACAAAACCGCAAAAACTTTTTCCGTCAAAGTGACGCGTACGCGTTAAAGATGCATTAATATGCCGAACAAAACAGAATTTTCTTCTGAATAGCCGCAGGCTGCCCCGTTCCGAAAGCAATAAAAGATGGCTGCCGCCGATCGCTCCGGCAACTGGCTACTCGCCCCTGCCGGAGAGCATGGGTTTATTGGCGTGTAATAAAACTTTTTGCGTGGTCATGTAACGTTTTCGAGAACTTTCGGCACGTTTGCGACCTCGTTCTGCCAACTCTTTTTTTCTGAGGATCTGTTTTAGCGTCATTCTTAAGCTTCCGTTGTATGCCGCCGCGATTGTCGACGAGCCGCCGCAAGCTAAGAGAAAGCGAACCAATCGCATACGCCGGCGCCACCCTCTTCATCCGGTTATCGATATTCAGTGCAGTGGCTCGGCCCCACCGAATCCCTCTCCACTTGAGCATGCTCTTCGCCTCTTGTGAGGTAATTAGACAAGACAAGACGCTCAGTGCAAGTAATGTTATTCGTTTTTCAAGCAAATAAAAGTGACCTCCTATGAACGAGGGGAGCATTTGATTGGTCTGTGGAGACAACCCTGCGGATGACCGGCCGACGCTTGTGTCGGCGGTTACGCAAATTTGACGTCAGGAGATTGGAATACAAAGATATTGGAATAGTTTTACGTTATACGGCCCCAAGTTCGTTGCCTCCGCAATATAACGGGTCGCATATGCGTGACGAAATCGATGCTCCAAGCACGCAGATGTCAGAACTAGTGCGTGGTTGCTTCGTTCGCGTTCACTTCTTGGAGGGTGCAAACTACAATTGAGTAAATATTTGGAGGACGCTTATGCTTTGCCTTTAAGAGTGACACTCGATAGCATTCAAATATTCCTGACCGCTTCTCACACTTCCAGGCAATTGGAGCGCACGTAACCGTAATGTTTACCTGGAAACGCTGGCCGCGAACGGTATGCACGAAGCCAGGTTTTGTGGTAAAACGCGGCCTCTTGCGTGGGCCTCGATGCGACGGAGGCGAGCATCAGCTAGAGGTATTGCAAGGAACCGGGCTCGCCTCTCCGTGGCCCCCAAGACAGGCATCGCGCCGGCGTGCGCAAAATGGCGGGCACCGCGGCCAGTTTGTGAACGTTGCGGCCGGTCTCTATGTGTGAAGGGGTTTTTTTTAGTTTTCGCGTCACAGAACTATGTTTTCTCGTATAGTGAAATTACAGTCCGAGAGCTATTATGTCTGTAGGCTGTGTGTACGTTGTAGATTACAATTATTCCGCGTATTTTAGCTTCAGAAATTCAATTCAATAAATTGCTTGCGTTACGTGAAGGGCCGTAGTATGGGTGGTTCGAAAATATTGTTGTCGTAACGACATTCGATGCCGGATGCGGGACAACGGGCGCCGACGCAGGATTTCCTGCGACACGGGTTCCTTAACGCTCTCGCGTTAAAACCGACCGCACGGGTCGTGAAGACGGAGGACGAAGATGATTCGCAAACTAAATGTGGAATAGGTCTTGTGTGCCCTTTTCGTTATCCTCAGTTGTCCGTCCGATGGGACGCGAAACTCATCTGTTTCGGCCACGCTAGTGTGCTTGCGGCGTCAGCGCGCTGAATGTTTTTCCACTCGGTCACATTGCTATGAAGTGCTGAATTCTTGCATTGCATTTGTGCTTCTGGCGTCTGCAACTAGAAGGTTTACTTTAACAAAGCACCTCTGGCGTTTTTAAGTGTTGTTCAATATAGATATTTCTGCGGCACGTATGGCGGGTCGATTTGCTTATAAATTTGGAAATAAATTGATACCTCTGAAAGGCAACTTATATAATTCCGAGCTGAGGAAGGATAGATCTAGAAAAACTTGGTTATATGTGTTCTGCGAGAGAGCAGCTTCGTGTGATGGAATTGGCACATGCGTCCACCTTCAAACGCCTACAGAGGTTTGGTTTTGGGAGCCCGAAAACGTTCATGTTCTAATATAAGAAATTCAAGAAAATCGAGCGGTTGAGTACCATGCGCTGTTGCATTAAAAAGCATGTGATTTAATAACCAATGCCTACAGGCCAAATGATGATACTTTCAGCGACGAGCGTCTGCTCAAAACTAATAATTCGCAAGCACTCGCTCCTCGGTCGCCGTCATCTGATAGTAGGTGCTGCCATTAGCTAGAAAAAAGTGGTAACTGAGAAATCATACTATTGGCGCGCACATTGCAATATATGTCACAGTAAAGAACCAAGGGCTTGAGAAGATCTGAAGTAAAATGCTATATTTCCCTTAGCATAACAGCACCCGGTATGCAAAGTTGGCTTCGCCTGCCACTCTTTCGCATACTTGCTGGCTTTTATAGTTCGCTCCACGGACATACTTGCAATAGTAGTAACATTGTCCAAGCGTCCAAACTTTGGCTCAATCCTTCTCATTTTCGCTGAAAAATAAATAAAACGAAACACCCCTGGCTTGTTACTGTGGATGATTCGATTCGCTCATAGCATCACACTGGAAAGTATTTGACTGTGCTGATGCTACCATTGTGGTGCGGTAACAAAAAGCGCAGCTTCGCCCGAAAGGCGAAGCATTGGGGCAGCAAATTAGTGGACCGCTATACGAAGTAAGGATAGCAGTTTTATCAGTCATGTAAACGTGTAAACACAGGCATATAATAGATTAAGAAGCATGGTATCACGTCCGCACAAGCAAACATGTAGACATCTCACTCGATGACCGCGGAAACTTGCTGTGAAAACGTTGCAGTGAGGAAACGTAGCAGCAGCAGCGAGCGAATAGACTTTCGTGCTGCCGCTCGCTTCAAGGCCAACTAAATCGCAAAAACGCAGCGCAACGCGGACACTGTAGGCGTTGCAGATGGCTTTCAAGATACAGCGGTCGCCCGGGCCACCCGGAGTAGAACGCGCTCCCCTCCTTGGACTCCGCCCCCCCCCCCCCTTCGAAGCCTAGTGCGCGAGGGAAGGCGGCGCGATTCCTCCCCGCTTTCCTCCGTTGCGTGCGTGAGAATGAATCGCGATCGCCCCCTCACCCTCGCACGCTTTCACTCGCACATACAGCATAGGGCGCGCGGTGATCATGTTATCGCCCTTGGACTTTACACGGAACCTCACGGCGACGCCGACGGCTGAAAATGTGCTCGGAGTGTCTATATAATTGCTGTCGCAATAACATTTCACTCCTGCGTCGCTTTTTCTGTGAGCTTTTCTGATGGCACACATGAGCGTCGTCAACAACTTTAAGGCGTTCAAGCTCTTCTTTAACCACTTGCCGAATCACCGAGGAGATGTCGTCGTGGGTTGGGACGGACATACTTGCAATAGTAGTAACATTGTCCAAGCGTCCAAACTTTGGCTCAATCCTTCTCATTTTCAGCGCTTCAAACTCCCGGCAGTGTTTCTTCAGGTCAGACGGAGTACTAAGATCTTCCTTCGTTATAAGAAAATTATAAACATCTTCAGTGATTCCGTTAAGCAGATGTCCTACTTTGTCTTCGTCTGTCATGGTAGCGCTGACGATTCCGCATAATTTCAGAACAGCCTCTTTGTACGTTGTACACGTTTCGCCAGGTAATTAAGCTCGTCGGGAAAGCCTTCTTTTTCTTAGAGATCGGGTTTCCGAAGCACTTGGTGAATTCTTCATCAATATTATCCCACCTTGTCAGAACGCTCTCGTGGTTTTCAACCCAGAGGAGCGCGGTTCCAGCGAGAAAAAACCACGTTATCGAGCTGCGTCGTAGTGCTCCAGTGGTTGTAGCGACTCACTCTGTTGTAGTGTTTAAGCCAGTCGTCGACGTCTTCGTTCGCCTTCCCCGAAAAGGTGGGTGGCTCTCGCAGCGGTGTCCAGTAGCCAGCCTGACCTGCGTGATTACTGTCTGGTCCGCCGCAGGTGGGATTGTCATTGCCTTCTCCGGAATCGGCCATGTCCGCTGCTTGTGGTCGTAAACCAGCCAAGCGTCTACTCCGTCGGACAGTTGGTAGAGCTGGGTCGTCCAGGATCGTCCAAGATTTACCCCGCACGTCCACCAAGATGTTACGAATGATGCTTATTTACAGGGTGAAACGAGGTCCGAGAGGGAAGCTACAGGCCAGGCCCATCCGGCGCAGAGTACCCCGAAATCACGCGCGCACACTCTACTTCTTCTTTCTCTGCCTCAGTCGCGCAGTGCTGCGACAGTATGACTCAAACGCCGAAATTATAGCCCCAAAATCAGCCCTTCTATACACGTAAATCTTTCTGGGTTCCATCGGCACGGACACATATTGAACGTTTATACCAGCAGTAAAAACACAATGGTCACTTAAGCCGGGAAGTACATTCACATTTGTTAAAATGCTCGGGACATCACATAAGAGCAAATCAAGTACGTGACCTGTGCCGTCGCTTCATGATGCATCACGAATGTACTGTTGAAATGTAAAATCGCAGACGAGATCCAAAAATGCAGAATACACATGGCCAGTGACCGACGCTACAGGGTCATCGCACGACCAGTCTACACCCGGAAGATTAAAATCTCCCCCTAGTATTATGATATCGTTTTTAAGCGTATCAAGGAAAGCAGACAGCTGAAGAAACTGGTCGTATGATGATCCGGGAGGACGGTAATATGATCCAATGACTAGACTTTTCCCATTAGATAGCCTCACTTTGGAAAAAACAGACTCAAGATCGGCTGTAGAACCTTCCAGTGGTACACACGATAAGCTTCAGCTAACAAGAGTAAATACACCTCCCCCTCTTGTTCCTCGATCACGTCTGAAACAATGATAGCCATCTGGAAAAACTTCAGAATTTAAGACAATCGAGTCCAACCATGACTCGGTGCCAATAACTATTGACGGCTCAACTGATCTAAGAAGGATATGGAAAGAATCGACTTTATTTTTTATGCTCCTGCAGTTTATCATTTTAGCATCC